>NC_059380.1:37397500-37647500 GCF_019703515.2 Myxocyprinus asiaticus | reverse complement strand
CTAACACTTGGCAACTGGGTGTTGCAATTGGGTGTTTCTTCAACTTCAGGCACTTTAAGCACTGTGGACTTCTTAAAACATTTTCACAATTTCACCAAAAATTGTTTTTTAGTTGTCTACTAACAATGGCTTTTTAAGCACATTTCTATAAGAATTTGCCTAAAGAAAATGCAAATCAATGTGCATTTCCATCCACTATGTCAGTGGTTCAAATATTTTTGGGGTCACACCCCTCTTTGAACATAGATTTTTTTTGTGCCTAGAAAACTTTTTGCATTGAATGTCAAGGGTTATGTTAGAAGAATTGCTTTTTTCTGCAGAAGTGGAAACGTGAATAAATGGTCAAAGCATGGCATAATTTTGCGAAACAACGGTTTCCATTGCCTTAATGAGATTGTAAAATATACCAATTAAAAATATTCTGCACACAAGTGATATTTACCTTGATTTTTCTTTGTTTTCTTCAAACATAACTCATCTCATATTTCATCTCAAGCATGCTCTTCGCTGATAATTTTGTCAACATGGTTAACAAGTACACTTTAAAAAAAACTTTATTAGGGGCAACATTTTTGGTGTGGTGGAAATGACGCCACAACAGTGGGACATTCATCATTTTTGAAAAATTGATAGAAATTATTTTCATACATGTAACAATTTGTATTTGAACAATGTATTTTCATGGTTTCAAATTGAAAGTCTGGGACATGGCCAAAACAGGACACTTGAAAAGTACCAATAAAAAATGATGAAGGCCTAGTAAATAGTTTCCAAGTCAGTTTTAATGAGACCTTCATATAACAAAAAGAAGTTGAAATATGTTTATTTGAATAAAAACCAAACCCTGGGTCATGAAAGTACTTAAAGTTGAAGAAACACCCAATTATGTTTTGCCTTCATTTCGAACAGTATATCAATTGTTTCATTTAAAACCTAACAAACCTCTTTTTGAGAATTGTTTTTGTTGGAAAGTATGCTTGTGCTGTCTTTCTTTAAAATAAATGCCACTTTGCTTTGATATTTTGTTCTCTAATGCAATCTCGTTCAGACATTTTTAAGTGTGGCTTAAATGTCCACATGCGTTTCGGGGCACTTACACTAGTACAAGCAGAAAAACCATAGACCTTTACACTTCATTTAGACATTTTCCAAAGGGCAGAATAAAGGCTCCAGACAGACTGCTTCAGAAAGCCTTTGTAAACAGTCTTTCCACAAATACAGAACCTCACTGTTCCACATCGCTCTCTACTAAGCATCCAACGGGACATGCCCTCCCAGATGAGTGGTCACCTCCACCCTGGCAAACCACTCGTCACTCCGGAAACACCGCAGACATCACCATGGGAACACTTTTGAAACCACTCCTGACAACAAAGATGACAAAGCTGCTCCTTTAGGCGATAGAAATGTCACCCAACAGCTAAATAAGGGATGTGTTGAGAGCAGAAGAGAATACTTGAAGCAAATGGATATCAGCGTGCAAGATCCTACTCGTACAAGAAGGTTCTCAGTCTTCAATCTTTCTTTTTTTGTCTTTTATGTTATTGACCATTCTTTCTGCTACACACAAGCATCTCTACACAACTGGCACTCCATCTGAGTCCTGCATTGGTGGTTTAATCAGCTTAACATGAGAGGACACAACTTGACAGGAAATTTACAATAGAGGAATGAAAAAAAAAAAAATGCTTCCGAAGACTATAAATTACACATAATTAAACTTGCCAAGGGATATCTATACATCATTCATGTGAAGGTTCTCTCTTGTTTTGGACTTTCCCTATTTATATCCATGTCCACACTAATATGTTTTTTTTCAGTCTCATTCATTTTGCTATGTTTACGCCTCTCATCCACACTAGAATGCCGTTTATCTCCACCAAAAATAAAGTGTTTCGAAAATGCTCTCCATTACTGCATTTATTTTATTTTTCTCCCTTTTTTCTCCCCAATTTGGAATGGCCATTTCCCAGTGCACTCTAGGTCCTCATGGTGGCGCAGGGACTCGCCTCAATCCGGGTGGTGGAGGACGAATCTCAGTTGCCTCCACCTCTGAGACCGTCAATCCACGCATTTTATCACGTTGCTTGTTGCGCATTACCGCGGAGACGAAGCACATGTGGAGGCTTCAAACTATTCTCCGCGGCATCCACGCACAACTCACCATGTGCCCCACCGAGAGCGAGAACCACATTATAGCAACCACGAAGAGGTTACCCCATGTGACTCTACCCTCCCTAGCAACCGGGCCAATTTGGTTGCTTAGGAGACCTGGCTGGAGTCACTCAGCACGCCCTGGATTCAAACTCGTGACTCTAGGGGTGGTAGTCAGCATAATTACTTGCTGAGCTAGGCCCCCCCATTTACTACTTTATTGAAGGGAATGTGTGTGAATTATTAGTGTGGATGTTGCCTGAGTGTATCGAAAATTGCAACTATTTCTGTAGATGTATATCAGTGCATTTGGTTGAACAGCATTTAGTGATTTCCACACTTGCTTTATGAAGTATCATAAATTAAAGAACAATTAACTCTTTACTCTTATCTAGCAAAGACAAGGAACCTGTCAGTCAGATTTCACAAAATGCTTGACAAAACTGTGCGTGTTTAGACATGTCTTCCGATGGAAAATTAAATTTGGATTACTCATAAAATCACGTTGTGTCAGAACAACTCACGTTTTCATCATAAACATAACTATCTAGTTAGGTTGATCTTCGTCATGTTTAGTAACATACCTTGTCCTCTTCCTCTCTCCTCCTGGCCTCCTCTGCACATCTCTGAAGCTCTTCCTGAATAATCTGAGCGTATCTGCAGTCCTCGTCCTCCCTGAAGGAAAGCTTAACTTTAATCTAATTTTACATTAATAAGGGAGGCTTGTTGTCAAATGGGGAAGTTGTCACAGGGGCTATATCTCTGTAACTTTAAGGTTTTGATTCAAAAGTCCAATTGCGCAAATGTGTTTTTTCTTTAGAGGAGGTTTTGCATGTTTGTTTTAAACACCAACTTCATATTAGTAAAGTTTTTGTGAATTCTACCATCCAAAATTTCACTATCATCATATTTTTGTTATAGCTGTTGGGTAAAAAAAGCAAACATAATCAAACCATCCTGGCATACATTAAAGCTAGGGTAAATTATATTATGAATATTTTCATAATATAAAGTGTTGAACTAAAAGGTTGAACTGTGTTCTCAGGACAAGGGTATATTTCATGAATCTTATGTTGGGGCAAGTTGGCCATGTGTTTTAAATATAATAAAATGTACACAATTTAAAAACTTCAATATTTACTTGCCAAAACCTTTTACATTTTTGGTATTTCATAAATTGTTTGGTGTTTCACTATTATTTTACTTTAATTTTGCAGGATGCAAATGCAAGTTCCATTTCCAACTTACCCCATAGAGTGTACCCCCAAATGTTCACTGGAGTAAAAGGTGTGACAACTAGCTCAGGTCTCTCCTATATTCTTTTTGCTTTCTTCTTCTGTCTCTATAAGTAGCAATATCATGTACTTAAAGCCCTGAACAAGCCAACTGGCACTAACAGTGGAAGAAATATAAATGTTACTGAGTCACTTTAAGCTAAGTTCACTCTAATGGTTTCAAGAAACGTTCCACTTTTGGCCAAACTTTCTTCTCTGTGGTTTTTCAATTTATACCTCACAACACACCAACTAATCAGGTTATACAACACGAATGAGTCAAGACATCTGTTTTCCACAAACTCATTTAAATATCCTAAATATCTGTGGTTTGCAATGTTGATGAATGTGTAATTCGGGGCACGTGTCGAGGCCTGATGATGCTTACAGTTGCCTGAGGTCTCGACGGAGATTCGCGCGGCGTTCCTCTTCTTCTTGCAGTCTCCTTGCCAGACGAACATCGTTCTGCTCCGCCTGGTTCTTCTGGATGTTGGTGTTGTAGAACTGTTCAACTGAGATGAGATGAGAAGATGAATAAGGCTCAGTTAAACCCAGAAAAATAAAGGACGTGGAGGCTAAAACTCACTTTCCTGCTCTTGAAGACTGTGAGCCACAGCTCCGTCCTCTAACACAGAGAAACATTGACACACTGTGGAAAAAGAGCAAAAATACCAACAAGAGAAAAAAAAAAAAAAAAAAAGACATTAATTTTTAATCAAGGATGAATCAAGAAAATATCAGAGACAAACAAAAGAATATTAAAAATACAACTTTCCACAAATTTCCAGAGGACAAATAAATGCTAGAAAACAAGTAAAAGACCTATGAAAAAGTAGTTACAACAGTATTTACTACACCTTTAAAGCCTCATTTTCATTGGGTCAATCAATTCAAATATGACATGTACCAACTTCTGCATTATTCAAGTCATGTTCTGATTCTTGTAACTAATACTTGTAACTGAGCAGCCTAACAGTTACAAGCACTAATATTTTTTGATATGCCATTTATTTATGTCCAGTGTAACCTGATGTGCTTTCTTTGATCTCAAACATTTTAAAAGAGAATATAAAAGGTCAACTAATTAGGGCTCGGTAAAAAATTACGATTTTTAGATTAATCGTGATCTTCATTTGAATGATCCCGATACTGATTCTTCAAATCCCAAGATCAATCTTTTACTTTTACTTTAAATGTTACTTGAGTTTTGGTTGGGAGTCTTGATTATTATAAATGTTAAATAAATACAAACTGAACAGCATAGTTTTGGCCATTTTCTAAATGTATATTTTCATAATGTACCATTTTAAATAAGCACAAGTTAGAATGTTCCCTGTATAATTTACAGCATGAACTGAGAGAGCATTTCCTTCATCTGTAAACGAAATGGACAATATAACTGAAATGACCCAAATAAATCACAATTAAATCAAATTTATTGAAATCGAATCAAGAGCTTGTGATTCGGAATCGAATCAAATTGGGAAATCTGAATCGACACCCAACCCTACAATTAATGTAATTAATGTTTTTAGTTCAGCATTGGGTAAGTTACTTAAAAAAGTAATCCACACTAAGAACTTGTTTAAAATTGTAATCGGATTACTTATTTACTTATGATTACTTCATTAAAAAGTAATGACTTTACTTTTAAATTACTTTCTAAAACACTTTTCACAGAAAAGTTGTAATTTTCCCACTCAACGAATTCAAAATAATGTCTTTTATTTTACTGTCGCTCGCAAGATATAAACTCACCTCACGTTTCTCCCTTACAATGACTCGTTAGTGATTCTAATGCCATCACAGAAATGCAAACTGACATAACTATGAAAATAATTCATTTTAAAATGTATTCTACATAAACATTCTTTTAGAAATAAGTCTAACCCAAGTAATGTACTTAAAAGTACTCAGAATCAGAATTAGCTTTATTGCCAAGTGTGCTCACGTACACAAGGAATTGTTTTTTTTGGTGATAGGAGAAACCAGCAAGCAAGTGCACACAGAACATTACAGTGGGACACAGAATATAAAACAAGGTAAGAGTATAAATAGACACAGAAAAATAGGACATAACAATAGTATGGCATATGTACATGTGCACGTGGTAATATACGTGCATGGTAAAGTAATTTATTTGAAGTAAACTGAAATTCCTTACACTACATTGACTAATAAAGTAATAAGATTACAGCATTTAATTACTTAGTTATCAGATTACACCCAACACTGGTAGTGATGTAGTATTTTGCTGCCATCAACAACTAAGCTGTGCATGGATCCATTTTGGCGTTGCGAGTCCAAAGATGCGAAAACAGCTATGAGAATCTTCACGTTGTCATCTAATAGTTTCAGTAATTCCAATAAAACGAAACACAGTATACTTGACTTGTGTTAACGCATCACACATACACTGATCGTTAGATTCTTGAACAGATTTGTGTTTTGCCCCTATCTCTTGTTCCCAAAATGCCACACAGGAAAACTACTGCAAAGCATTCCAACTGGGTCAAACAGAGCACAATGGCTCAGAGGAAAAGGGCAATATGTCCAATTAGTTTACAAAGGTGTGTCTGCGTGACTGGACAAAGATCACACCAAAGCCAATACGGCAGGGGTCTGTTTAACTTTACATAAAAATATAGTGACCTAAAGGTACACACAAACACTCTGCTAAAGGTCAAGCAAAACACATCAGCACAGAGTAACTCTCATGCTCTCTTTAAGTAGAAAAATCAGAGAGCAAATAAAAACCCATGAACTATCACACAACCATGTTAAACATCAGAGTCATAAAAGCTTACACTCCATTGCAAAAGACAAGCTGTCTCATTACAGGTCTGTGTTGCTGTTAGACTTGCTACAAAGTCATTAAATATTCACAAAGACACTTATTACATTTAATAATGCAGCTCTCTGGAATATTAGATTTTTATTGGTCAAGGATATATAACATGTTAGCAATGAAATTAGTCTTAGCAAGCCAAAGGAGATGGTCATTTTATTTCAAAAATGTTAAAAAGTCATAAAAAATAGTTTTGTTTTTTTTTATTTTTGAAAGTCATAAATTCCCACCACAGTGTCATTTCCAGCACAGAATTCTATTAAACACAATACAGAATTTGAGATGTGCTGGAAATGACACTGTGGTGGGAATTTTCATGACTTTCAAAAAAAATTTTTTTTTTTTTTATTTAAATAAATCTCCTTTGATGCATATGCATAAAAAAATATGTAGTGTGAAATTTTTTATGAGACTACTTTCTAGAAATCACCAGTTCTAAAAGTGCTTGAAGTTAAAGAAACATCCATATATACAGTAAATACTATTCAGAGTTGCAAAATGTTTAGTAATTTTTGACATTCTAAAGTAGATTTTACCTTTTTTAAAGATCTGTCTCCGTCCATTCGTCAAACTCTGTCTATTATCATCATGTAGCACATACATATACGCATGTGAGTTCATCCTATACGGTAAAGGCCAGTCTGTCTTTCTCTACTGTTAGTAAACAGTGCTGGTTCTTGGGCAGCTGCATTTTTTTTAAAAAAGGGGAGGGGGGGCTTGCTGGATCTGCTGGCACCTTCACCCTGAGCCGAGATGGAAAAGTTGACATGGGCACTCTCGGGATAGAAGCGTGTTTCATAAAGAGCTGGCAAAGTCACAGTTAAAATAAATGCCCTGAAAAAGGGGTTTTGTGCAAAACAAGAGTCCATGACCAGTGTTGTGCAATTTAAAATTAGCACCTGCTTCTAAACCAGAAACAGAGTGAAACTAATGAAAAGTGAAAAATGTGAAGGTCAGTTGCCCTTGAAGATTTGATGCCTTTAACTGAAATTGGTTTCGAACAACATGAGGGTGAGATGGACATAATTTTCATTTTGGAGAGAACTATCCCTTTAAACGCATATTTTTCTGGACAGCTGAAAGAAAGGATTAGTACCATATAAGGGAAAAAGCAAAACGAAAATTGTGATTATCAGTTCCTGACAACCCACATAAGAACATGCAGTAAAGGTATAAGAATGAATATTCTTATGGAATGTCTAATATGGAATGTCATAGACTTTGAAAGAGTGTAAGGAAGAGGTGGAGTGTGGAGGGGTCATTAAAGGTGTGTTTGAGTAAAAATGAGAGTGGTCTGCCCAAATCGTTTGACCCCCTTCAGCTGAGCAGAGGCCCCCATGCCAAACAGATGGTGCTATTCACAGTCAGAGAAACAAAGAATTAGGGAGAGAGAGAGAGAGAGAGAGAGAGAGAGAGAGGGAGGGAGGGAAAAGTAATCAGGACCCCAGCGTGAAACTATCAAACTATCTTTCCACTTTCCTCTGCTCTTCTCTCTCAATCCCTCTCTTCCTCCTTTGGTTCTTTGTCTATATTTGGCACTGGGAGCTGCTACAGAAGCAGAAGCTATAAATATCCGGCAGTGAAATTGAGGGGGGCTCACTCACACATGAACTCAGTAAAGCAGGTCAGAAACTCGGTTCCAAAACCAAGTGAGCTGCCTTGCTGTCTATCTTCTAAGGGGCTCGCTCAGACTGAACATGTTAATGAACATGCATAGTGCAACATCCAAAGATGTCTTAGTTGTTTTAAACAGGGCTGTCCCTATTAATGTCGCACTCCGGCCCAACAGTCAAAGACTTATATAGAAAGACAGTTAAAAAAACACCACAGGCGGACACAAGAACGCATTCAGCCTAAGCAGCCCCTTAGGCAGCATCCTAACTTAAATGGAATCTCAGGCGACTCATTTGGAATGCTCTACATAGGTAGCAACTCTGCAAGCCACACACATAGCACTATACACTTACTATACTAAAGCGTATGGGGGACTTGACAATTTTAAAAAGTGTTTGATGTTAGCATGTTACTAAGCTAACAAATTGATATTCTAAGGGGCCGCTCAGACCAAACACTTTCTTGCACAAAAAAAATATATAGATTAGAACAGAACTCGGGTGTCTCCAGACACGTTTTTTAGAAGTTAAAGTTCTTTGTTACATAGTGTCTAAAAAACACGAGTATTGACGCTGACTACCACCCTTGGAGTCACGAGTTCGAATCCAGGACATGACGAGTAACTCAAGCCAGGTCTCCTAAGCAACCAAATTGGCCCGGTTGCTAGGGAGGGTAAAGTCACATGGGGTAACCACCTCGTGGTTGTGTTTAGGGGTTCTCGCTCTCAATGGGGCGCGTGGTAAGTTGTGCGTGGATCGCGGTGAGTAGCATGAGCCTCCACATGCTGTGAGTCTCCGCAGTATCATGCACAGCAAGCCACGTGATGAGATGCACGGATTGACGGTCTCAGAAGTGGAGGCAACTGAGACTTGTCCTCCGCCACCCAGATTGAGGCGAGTAACCGCGCCACCACGAGGACCTACTAAGTAGTGGGAATTGGGCATTCCAAATTGGGAAAAAAAACAAAAAAAACAAGATGCGGCACAACATGCAAAGACACCTAAGCTGTTTTTAACACACAGTCAATAAAACGAGGGAATCCCGCATCTCAAGATGAGGTGCAACAGTCAAAGACATCCATCTAACACATGTTTACACAGAATGAGAATTAAAAAAACAGCACAGACAAAAAAACCCTTAGGGAGCATTCTAACTGGAACCTCAGATGACTCATTTGGAACACCCTACATAGGTAGCAACTCTGCACGCCACACACATAGCACTATACACTTACTATACTAAAGCGTATGGGGGACTTGACAATTTTAAAAAGTGTTTGATGTTAGCATGTTACTAAGCTAACAAATTGATATTCTAAGGGGCCGCTCAGACCAAACACTTTCTTGCACAAAAAAAATATATAGATTAGAACAGAACTCGGGTGTCTCCAGACACGTTTTTTAGAAGTTAAAGTTCTTTGTTACATAGTGTCTAAAAAACACGAGTATTGACGCTGACTACCACCCTTGGAGTCACGAGTTCGAATCCAGGACATGACGAGTAACTCAAGCCAGGTCTCCTAAGCAACCAAATTGGCCCGGTTGCTAGGGAGGGTAAAGTCACATGGGGTAACCACCTCGTGGTTGTGTTTAGGGGTTCTCGCTCTCAATGGGGCGCGTGGTAAGTTGTGCGTGGATCGCGGTGAGTAGCATGAGCCTCCACATGCTGTGAGTCTCCGCAGTATCATGCACAGCAAGCCACGTGATGAGATGCACGGATTGACGGTCTCAGAAGTGGAGGCAACTGAGACTTGTCCTCCGCCACCCAGATTGAGGCGAGTAACCGCGCCACCACGAGGACCTACTAAGTAGTGGGAATTGGGCATTCCAAATTGGGGAAAAAAACAAAAAAAACAAGATGCGGCACAACATGCAAAGACACCTAAGCTGTTTTTAACACACAGTCAATAAAACGAGGGAATCCCGCATCTCAAGATGAGGTGCAACAGTCAAAGACATCCATCTAACACATGTTTACACAGAATGAGAATTAAAAAAACAGCACAGACAAAAAAACCCTTAGGGAGCATTCTAACTGGAACCTCAGATGACTCATTTGGAACACCCTACATAGGTAGCAACTCTGCACGCCACACACATAGTACTATACACTTACTATACTAAAGCGAATGGGGAACTTGACTCACAAACAATTCAAAAAGAGTTTGATGTTAGCATGTTGCTAAGATAACAAATTGATATTCTTAATGGCCGCTCAGACCAAACACTTTCTTGCACTAAACAAAATATAGATGCAGTACAATGAATAGAACAGAACTCAGGTGTCTCCAAACACGTTTTTTAGAAGTTAAAGTTCTTTGTTCCATAGTGTCTAAAAAACATGGCGCTCCTGCGTGAGGCACTGGAAAAAAAGGAGAGAGAGATGTGGGACAACATGCAAAGACACCTAAGTTGTTTTTAACATGCAGTCAAAAAAACATGGCGCTCCTGAAAAAGCAGCACAGACAGACACAAAAATGCATTGGCCTAAACAGCCACTTAACTGGCCTAAACAACATCCTAACTGGAAACTCAGGTGAATCATTTGGAACGCTCTACATAGGTAGAAGTCTGCACGGCACACAAATAGCGCTATACACTTATTATACTAAAGCATATGGGGGACTCGACTCAAAAATTATTCCAAAAGAGCCTGGCTTTAGCATATTGCTAAGCTAACAATATGATATTCTAAGGGGCCATTCAGTTCAGACCACAGTCTTGAGCTTAAAAAATCTAGATGCAGCACAACAAATAGAAAAGAACACAGGTGTCTCCAGGGCAGTGGTAGCTCAGCAGTTAAGGCTCTGGGTTACTGCTCAGAAGGTCAGGGGTTCAAGCCCCAGCACCGCCAAGATGCCACTGTTGGGCCCTTGAGCAAGGCCCTTGACCCTATCTGCTCCAGGGGTGTTGTATCATGGCTGACCCTGCACTCTGACCCCAGCCTAGCTGGGATATGTGAAAAAGAAGAATTTCACTGTATATGTGCAAACATATAATGTGATAAATAAAGAAAATTATTAATTAAAATTATTAGATGCGTTTTTAGTTGTCTGAGTTCTTTTTAAATGCAGCGCTCCTGTGCGGGGCACTAAAAAAGCCTTATGTGGCGCATCGGTCAGAGACGTCCAGCAAGTGCATGTTTATACAGAAAGACAATTAAAAAAACAGCAAAGACGGGCACATGAATGTGTTCGGTCTGAACTGCCCCTTAGGCCACGTCCACACTACAAGGCCACGTCCGAACTAATTAAGCTATAAAAACGCATTAATTTAGCTGTTTACGCCTCTCATCCATGGTAGATCCGCGCTTTTGAAAACGCTCTCCATTGCTTCATACAATGACATTAGGAAACTGAAAACAGAATTGTCAAACTTAAATGGATTATAACTTAGTAAGTTACTGATTTTGAATGCTCCACATTGCCAAAAACTCTGAATACACAAATAGCACTTCTCGCACTAAGCGCAAAGGAGACTACACTTACTATGGATTCCAATAGTTAGACGTTAGCATGTTGCTAATCTAACAGTGTAATACCAGAGACTATTTATTTATGAGAGACAAGCCACTTCCATTAAAATTAATGGGAGAAATTGGAACGCTCATCCAAGGAGCTCTAGCACCCAATGGATGTAGAAAGGAAGTCCCGCCTTACAGGTAAAAGAACCAATCACCTTTTAAATACAGACATGGCCTGTCAATCAACTCGAGGACGCGCATGCGCGTTAGCTATACAAGCTGGGAAAATTTAGCTTTTTAGCGTAATAGCACAACTTATGATACCAGTGTTGTCAGGTTATATTGCTGATTTGAAATATGTTGTTTAAACATAAGCTTTGCAAGCATTTTTTGAGATTTCGGTGTTCCCCCATTCAAGCAGATAGGAGCTGCACTGTCATGACTGGACATATCCTCCTGAGACCATTCCAAAGATGGCCGACAGTGGACTGACTTTCTAGAAAGACTTTGGTAATACTCTAATAAGCATACTGTAAAAAATACACAGCACACAAAAATATTGGATGAAATAGTCCCAATAGTTAATCAGATTACACTTTCTGTATCCATATTTTTCTGTATTAATGAAATATACGTATATTTTTAGTCAACATTTCTCATCTCATCAGACAAAGTTCTCTCAATTTGGCCCAAAACAAGGTATCTTAGAATGCAGCACAATGTTGCATGTCTTTGCATCAGAGTGTGTCTATAATGTCTTGACCAGCAGTTTTCTTGCCTGTTTGGGCATATTTCTTATTGAAACAAAGATGGGATGGGACTTTTTTTTAAATAGCCAATAGCCTTAACTTTACATTACAACCACAATCCATGATTTGCTACTTGCAGCTGACTAGCAATAGCTAGTCAATGGCAGATGATTTTACGGGGAGGGTCATTCTAATTCTCGAGAGCATTTTATTGGACAAAAATGTGTACACGCCCCTTGGTGCACAGTGAGTCATCAATATTTTTGGTCTCTTTTCCCAGAAGAAAAACACTTTGTAAATGCATATAGTACATGCTAATAGTTAATTTGGTATTTTTATTTATTTTTTATTTTTTAAGAGTACACTAGCAAATATATGTCCTCAAAGATAACAGACATGGACTAAAAGCCAAAAAACAAATGCTGTCTAGAGTGGTCGCTCATTGGAACAGAGCTATTCTGTTTGCATAGTGTCCAATTTCACATAAACACACACAGACAGTCTGTCTGCTTTCTAGGTATAATGAGAGCCATATTCACCTGTCCATTTGAATGACAAAAAACAACTTAATCCAAATAATTCTTCCCTGTTCTTCCTGAGTTCCTCTAGTCTGAAGATTTTTTTTTTTTTTTTGTGTAAACTGATCAAACTTGTGCTTACAAAGGTCTGTCAATTGACATCACGCTAGGAGATGTCTTTGTCTTCGTCTACAGTCAGTCTAAATTCTCCTGCACTTGAACTCTTCGCACCCTTTCCTGACACTAAGCCTCAGGCCAAAACGGGAGAAGACTGGAATCTCATGCCAAATCCTGTTAGAGAAACAGGAATTCTAGGAAGCTCTTGGGCTCATCAAGGGCAGATAAGAGCAATGAGTGTGTGGAACGGAGTGGATATACTCCATTTCTTATCAGTCTCACTCAACGCTCGCTCGCTCTGTCCTGGTCTCACTTCACATTCCTCAAGGCTGATCTCATCTCATACAATACACAACAGCAGCCATGTGCAGATGACATCTAAAACAACGCAACTCAGAAAAAAGTCCACAGGCGTATTTACAAAGTTAACGAATTCTGATGGCTGCTGCTGATGTTTACAATAGCTTCCTTCTTATCATGCAGTAACTGAGACAATGAAATGTTTAGCTAATTAGTAGAGGTTGAGAAGGCAAGCATCTCTATTGTTACTGTCTATACTTGAGGCCTTTTCGCACCGGATGCAGCGCGAAAAAGCACGATGAATTGCCAATGAAAGGCATTTCCACATTAAAAGTGAGGCAAATAATCGGCATTATAGCAAATTCACAACTTTACAATAGGTGCTGCTGATCAACAGTCAATTTTACTCCAGTCCATTAAGTGGCGCAACACTCACTTCAGGTGGTCCGCCCTATGCCTATCAATGATGAGAAGAACTACCTGACAAGTTTAAACAACAACCATGGATTTACAGAAGAGAAACAAATCAGTTCTCTAGCGAGTCTGTAAGATCCGTAAAAAATGTATTAAAAAGTGTTACCAAGGAAAAGATAGCTGGTATTTATTGTGAAGAGAACTCACGTGAGATTAGAAGGGATTCAAAAGGCAAAAATGCAGCACTGAGATAAATTAAGGGGACAGACCATGTAAGATGCAGTTTTTTTGCACTGTGATGCAAGGCAGAGATTCAGCAATATCGTTTTCATGTTAAGAGAACCAATATTAGATAAGATGTATTTTAGACATTTGATGCAAGTAAAATACACATCCTCACTGCTAGTTCAGGATTTCTTCCTTGAGTTACACTAAATGTCGATGGTAACTTTTTTTTTAGTAACCGCAGAAGCCCCTGACACGTGATTCAAAGCTTATATATTATTGGTCGAGGCATTTCATTGCTGGTCGAGGAATAAACAAACCGACACACTCACTGTAAAAAACAAACTTGCTTTGTCAGTGTGCGAATGTTCAATTACGGTTTGAAGGGCTCCATAAGAATCAATTGTTTCGATTGAAAATCTTCACTGTGGTGAGAATTCGCTTTTGGTGTGAAAGGGCCTTTAGGGTAATAGGTTTTTCAAAATCCCTTACACTAAGTATTTAACTTTCATGGCAGTGTCTACTGGGGGCTGGGGGGGCACTGTTCCCCTAGATTTTCCTTGCACAATCAAAAACACAATCAAGTCAGACCAACCCAAGAGAAATTATCATGGAGAAGCACACCCCAGTCCGACAAAGAGATAAACAGTTGCCCACCCTAAAGATCAAAATGCCCCCCTGAAAGATCACATCTCAGTACCGCCCCTGATTTACTTTGGCCTGTAACTTGTCCCACACCATTTGTGCTAAAGGTGTCTGCTAATTACGTAAATGTAAGATGTAGAGTTATTATATACTGTATATCTAACAAGGACTAAAGAGGCTGAACATAAAGTAAAGATATTAAAAGAGACTCCAAAACAAAGGACGCACCATCATAGACACCAGGCAGGTGAGATTTGTCGACATCGGTTTCTGCCATGGCTGAATTCACGATGAGGTCACAGTCTCATGATCTGAAGAAACCTGCAGCATCAAACTCCAGCAGACTTTGAAACATAACATACAAACATGAGAACTGACATCTAAATATGTTTCATATATAGTTTTCACTGATACTTGTACATAAATGCAACATATATTTCAAAATACAACAAAAATGGTTGTTTTCATATAAGTAACATATTTTCCCATATACTACTGGTTTTTGAATTTATACAGTACATTTATGTTTGTGGCAGCGGGAGCGTGGTCAAGCATCCGCCCGGAGAGAGAGAAAGCGGTAAGGGTGCATACGCCTGAGCCAGATTATGATTAACACCCGTTTCTAATTGCAGTGATCTTGGGGAGAGCGGTATAAAAGGACCACGACACCTTATTGTGAAACTGATGAATTATTATTGTGAAGCTGATGAGTTATTGAGAAGCTGTTGAGTCATTGTGAAGCTGTAAAGTGCTAGAGTATATTAATTAAAGCCTTACTTGTGAAGAAACCACTCTCCCATGTCCTCCTGCTGTGAAGCTCCTTTACAATGTTCAAGTATATATATGTATGTTCCTATATGGCCATATATCAGATTTCTGTATGGATATTATACACATACTCTACATATAATATAGTAATTATATAATAATCCATTCAACTTATCGAAGCTAACATGATTAAATATATTATATTCAACATTCTCAGAATTTTTTTTCTTCTGCAGTATAGCTGCTAAAGAAAATGTACGTTGTTTTAAAGGATTTTTAGATATTTAAAATATTTGTATTTTTTTTTATATTATATATATGTTAATATAATATGTTTGAGATATTTATATTGGAAAACATGCCAAAACAAAAACAAATCAAAAACGTATTTTGTTGCAGTGTATAATGGGGCGAAGACTACCCTCTCTCACCTTTCTGTTCACTTCAATCCATCTTTAACTCATAAAAAAAAAATCTCTCTCTTAATAATAAAGCTGTGTATTGCCAATTTTCTTCATGATAAGAAATGCTCAGCGACACATATTATGATTCATAAAGTCACGAGCCATCACGTTATAATCTAGCTGCATTAAGCGTGCGCGCGCAGTTTCAATCTCTCCCCCTTAGATCGGGACATTCGCGCAACTCATAGAAGAGGCACTGACTGCACAGAGAAATGACAGTTTCGGAGTTTGTAGTTATTTACACGATCTGCTTCCGTATTATTTAAACTTTAATAAAGCTATAACGCTCTATGATTGGGGAGGTTAATGTTATTAAAATGAATTGTATTCCAAAATTCAACTACCTGCTACAATCTCTCCCTGTAGATGTCCCCCCTCTCTTATTTCAAGCAATTTGATAGCATAGCGAAGTCCTTCATTTGGAATGGTAAACGTCTCAGATTACATTTCAATAAGTTACATAGGCTGATTGACAAAGGTGGGCTAGGCCTACCCAAGATTTAGTTTTATTATTATGCATTCGGTCTCAGACATTTGGTTCATTGGTCGCTTCCACCTGAGAAAGCCCCTCCCTGGTTTGGTACTGAACAGGAAGTTCTTGCCCCTATTTCGCCATTGCAAAGCCTTTCAAACCAACCGGAGAAGTTGTACCCCGTTATCTCGCATTTGCACTCAGTATGGACAAAAGTGTCCAGAGTGTTTAATTCGGACATTTATTTAAATGTTGCCTCGAGCATATGGCTGAACCCAAAATTTTTTATTAATAAGTCCCCTTTGGGAGGGAGGTTAATACACTCTGTGACCTATATGAGAGTGGAGTGTTGAGATCCTTTGAAAATATGGTTCAACATTTTGGGATTCCCAGGTCTCAATTCTATAGGTATTTACAGCTGCGCCACCTGCTCTGTACTAATTTTGGGAGTAGCATACACCCCCCTAAAGCGGCAGATACTCTGGGAATGGAGATTACTGCTTTTGGAAAAGGTCATGAGGCATCAGTGTATTACTCCCTGCTAATTCAGAGTCTGGGGGATGGAGCTTCAACTTCTTTCAAGAGATTATGGGAGAAAGATCTAAATTTGGTATTGGAGGAGGGAGAGTGGGCTAGGATTCCAAAAAACATCAAGTCTGCATCTAGAGATGCAAGGGTGCGCCTTATGCAATTCAAGATTTTACATCGATTCTATTGGACCCCCTCTAGATTGTATAGGCTTGGTCTTCAAGATACACCCACCTGCTGGCGATGCCAATCAGAAGATGGGGACACAACCCATGTTTTTGGTGGTGTGTTAAAATCCAAGATTTTTGGTTGAGAGTTCAGAGTTTTATGTGTGATGTATTGGACACTCAAATTTCATTTTGCACTAGACTCTTGAAACAATTGAAAATTGGGTCCTAGCCAGTGTTATGATTGGCAGGCAGGTCATCCTTAGGGGATGGAAGTCGGCTGGAGTGCCCTCATTTCAGGAGTGGTGCATAGAGATGGGCAGGGTGGCGGTATTCGAAGAAATGTCATATAGAAGGCAGGGAAACTTGGATTTATTTAATAAAAAAATGGGGCAGCTATCTGGCATTTTTGGAAGGCTCTAAGGGAGTGGAGATATATATATATATATATATATATATATATATATATATATATATATATATATATATATTCTGTTTTGTTTTTTTGTGTGTATTCTCAAGTTGGACCACAGGGATATTTGTTGAGGGTCAGGGTGGGGTTGGGGATTTGGAGGGGGAAAGGGAATAATGGGGGTTAAAAGTTGATTCGGTGTATATATGTTTGCTTTTCTGTTTCATTTGTGTGAATCAATAAAAAGTGCTAATCAGAAATAATGCTATAACACATTAAATATAACTGCATTTAAGATGTAACGCCAGGGTGTTTCCTTAAGACGCTCGACATGCAAGTTTTGCTTCAGCGGAGCAACAGCTCCATCTCTACTTATTTCACAATGAGAGTGCTGCTGTATTTACTTATTTTGTAGTTTTGCATTATAATTCCCTCATACTTTGCGATCTACATCACCTGAAGCTGTTTGGAAAGTTTAGAGTGCATCTGGACAGTGAGCTGTCTGTGTTTTCTTCCTCTCCTCAGTCAGGTGCGAGCTGCAGTGCTGCTCTCGTGCGTAATCATTACAGTTTAAAGTGATCTCATGTTACGTTAAATAAGATTAAACGACTATTCGACAATTTTTTATTGTTGACGTTGTCAATAATGTCGACTAATCGTTTCAGCCCTACAATACAATGCATAACATAAAATCCAGCATGCAGTCCAAACATCTAAATAAGTTTTGCAGCTCATGACAGAATGATATTAGTTAGAATAAGTTAAATGGTACCAGTTTAATACTGTCTTGCAGAATACCAATTACAGTAATATGGGGAAAACTAGGTCACTTTACATGACAGTTTCCATGTTACTCTGTTTCTAACATGTAGTAAGAACTAAGTAGTACTAATATGCTACATATAGTCTACAATTAATATATGGACTAATATTTTATGTTACTGTTCTTATCATTTTTATTTTATAATTTGTTTTGAGGGGTTACATACACCTTAGCCAAATACATTTAAACTCAGTTTTTCACAATTTCTGGCATTTCGTTAGAATCACCATTTTAAGAATGTGAAATGTCAGAATAATAGTAGAGAATGATTTATTTCAGCTATTATTTCTTTCATCACTATTCCCAGTGGGTCAGAAGTTTACATACACTTTGTTAGTATTTGGTAGCATTGCCTTTAAATTACCTGTTTCCTCCAGCATCTTCACAAGGTCCTTTGCTGTTGTTCTGGGATTGATTCGAACTTTTTGCACCAAACTACGTTCATCTCTAGGAGACAGAATGTGTGTCCTTCCTGAGCGGTATGATGGCTGCGTGGTTCCATGGTGTTTATACTTGCATACTATTGTTTGTACAGATGAATGTGGTACCATCAGGCGTTTGGAAATTGCTTCCATGTTTGAGCCAGACTTGTGGAGGTCAACAAATTTTTTCTGAGGTCCTGACTGATTTCTTTTGATTTTCCCATGATGTCAAGCAAAGAGGCACTGAGTTTGAATGTAGGACTTTACATCCACAGGTACACCTCCAATTGACTCCAATTAGCCTATCAGTAGCTAATTATCTAAAGGCTTGACATAATTTTCTGGAATTTTCCAAGCTGCTTAAAAGCACAGTTAACTTAGTGTATGTAAACATCTGACCCACTAGAATTGTGATATAGTCAATTAAAAGTGAAAAAATCGGTCTGTAAACAATTGTTGGAAAAATTACTCGTGTCATGCACAAAGTAGATGTTCTAAATGACTTGCCAAAACTATAGTTTGCTAATATAAAATCTGTGGAGTGGTTAAAAAATAAGGTTTAATGACTTCAGACTAAGTGTATGTAAACTTCTGACTTCAACTGTAAGTACACTTTACTACTATATTGTAGCCTAATTAAAAACCGGTTCATGCTATATGTGTAACATAGATACTGTAATATTAAGCGTACCAAAAAACAATTCAAACATACAATTATTGTGATAAAACACACTTACCCTCTTCTGCCGCTTCAGAGACAGCTGTGATCTGTGAACGTCGCTCATCCACAGCACACGCACACGCGCGCTCTTGATTCAGGCGTGTGTTTGACACACAAAAGAACAAAAACACCCATCTGTTATATGACTGCAGTCTAACAGAAGAGCCTCTTGTCTAAACAATCAGATCAATCTCTCTTATACAGAAGTTCTGCGTGCTTTATTCTGCATGTTTGTCTTACTGCCGTTGTTACTTTTGTCCTAAACCAAAACAAAGTTAATATCGAGTTTATGTGTGCATTTGTCGCCACCTGCTGGTGCTTCTGAAGAATTATTTCAAGACTTGTATGTTCATAACATCAGAGGCAGGCACTGTGTTAAGGTCCCAGATCACATCTAATTTACTTATCTTGAGTTTTTGTCTAGTGCCCATTTTTTTTTTATTTTGGAAAAATATTTTTCAATGTTTCATTTTATATTGTGTATATCGTTGCTACTAAAGCTGGTTTCAGAAATGCTTTAACATTTCTTAAGTGATCTTTAACAAAGTAAAATAATAATAAAAAAAAAATTATAAGTTTTATTAATTTTATTTTGTTTGATTAATTGCACAAAATGATTTGATAAGAATTTGTTATGGAATTGAAATGCGTAGATCTTAAAAATGGGATACAATATAATCTCTGAGTGAAAACTGAGCTTGTATTCATTTTTAAAACATTTGTTCCTCTTTTATTCCAAATAAAAGTCCCCAATGAGTTATGCTAAACAACATGTAACACACTGTACATTGTTCGTTTGTGAGTCACACTTAAGTTGACCCGAACATACATGCGTAATATTTAAAGTTTATTTTATATATATATTTTTTTTTAAGATACGCAATAACACTAATTTTACTAAAGTAAATACACTAAAGTTTTGCAGTTTTGGTTTTTAGTACTTATTTAGCTCTAAATTAATAAATGACACCATTGATTTTCATTTAAAATAAGCACATTTTATGTTATCTTCACTTCAATAAAAGCCTTCATTTCAGTAAATTGAAAGAGTGTCAAAACATAAAAATATGTAATGCATTGTGGGTCTCTGGTGACATCTTCTGGAATAAAAATAACAATTACATGAAATGACAGCTGCTATGGCCAGTAGATGACTTCAGTACTTCATGGACTGGCTGATCTCTATTAGCCAATGTTGTAACAAACTTAATTTCTGGATATTATCACAAGTTATGCATTGGATATATATTTAGATATTATATATTTATAATATATTTACTGTTGCCCTCTGGCCGGCATTACAGAGCACTGAGCACCAGAACAGCCAAGCACAGGAACAGTTTTTCACTCAGGCAATCCACCTCATGAACAGTTAAAACTGCCCCCAAATACTTTCCTTTTGTCAATACATACATATATATATATATATATATATATATATAATGCTCTGTGATGTAGTCTTTCCCATTCATTTCCTATGGCGGGTCAAATTTTACTCGGAACAACACGAGTGTTATTTTTTTGTCACAAAGCCTCAACTCATCCAATGCAGTCCAATTTTGTGTGTGTGTGTGTGTGTATATATGTGTGTGTTTGTGTTCAGATGGCAAACGTAGGAAAAGTAACCAAGTCTTTGACCACTGAGATGAAGGATACCGTTTAAAGAAACAAAATGAAAATGGGTCAAAAAGGACCCGAATAACACATGAGGGTTCAATCACTGTTAGAAGTACTACAAACACAGATATGGCTGAGATACACAATCTCACTGTACAGAAGAGGAAACATTTGACTTGTTTAATAACCTATTTTTTTTATATATATATAACTGAGGTTATACTTATAAAACTTGTTTTAAAAGGTTTTTGTCCTGCAACTTCTGTGAGAAACAGTCAGATATGTCCAAAGTGCTTCATTCATCAATGAAGTTCTTGAAAACAATCACAGATTAAAATTACACTTAAAATTACACACAGAAAACATTACAAAAGTTGTAAGTAAACCCAGCTGTCTGGAAGGTCTTACTCTGAAAACCAATAAGTAAATAAATAAAAAAGAAAGAAAGAAAAGAAAAAAGAAGACAACATTGTCAGTGGGAAATCAAAATTATAAGAAAAATTTTTTCATGGTTGCTTTCTGATGGTAAATCCATGGATGGGTACCATGGTTTTACTACAGTAATTGTACAGTAAACAGTACTTGTCGACTGTAGTAATCATAGTTTTTGGTGGAAAACATGATTTTAATACAGTATTCTGTGTCCATATAGTAACAATGGTTTTGCTATTAACCATGGATAATATTGTCATTATATAACATACAGTAACCATGTTATTTGCAATAAAACCATACTATAGTAACCACAAAATTATGATTTTTATTACCATTTTTGTTTTTTTCATTTTCCTGTGTTATTACTATGGTTTCACTGCTAATATCATGGTTAAAATATGGTTACTGTAGTAAAACCATGATAAATTTATTGCGAGGTCACGCAAAACTATTTCCGAAAAAAAAAAAAAAAAAAAAAAATCCCATCCTGTCCTCTAGATGGCTCTCTAAATTAGAGTTCATCTCTAAATTTTACATTTTGAAACAAAGGGTGCAAATCTGTTACTATGACGTCACAAATTCTGAGTTCCGACCGAGTTTGCTTCAGTTCTCCTACACTCAGATAGTTCTGAAGTTGTGAAGACTGACTGACATTTAACTATTGGTAATCTGATTTTGTATTGGTACACAAAAAGCTTACAAAATAGGCTATTTAGATGTTTCCCTAAGAAACACCACCTGCCTTTTGTTCCGCATTTAACAATTGGTTTTACTTAATTTTTTATGAAATATTAAAGAAAGTGTGTTGTGAATAAAAATAATGTTTAGTGTAAATATAAAGGTGACATAGCGCCCACTGATGGCCTAGTCATGTAGTGTAGATAAAAGGGCAATTATCATATGCAACTACCATTATCAGCAAGATATTGAGCAAATAGACCTTATTCACACTTGCGCCATCTTTGATTTTTTATGGGAATGAAAACGAGGCTGTGAGGGATATACTTACAGTCTCTTCAATGGGCTGTACTGCAGTTTAAAGTGTTTTTGGATTGTTCCGTGGACAAAACATTGATACCCATGTCCAAGAACATTCAGTACTCCAGACAACATGAGTTGTGGAAAATCAGATGTGATCTAGGAGCTTTATACAGCTTTATACCGTTCGTGCTATTGAAGAGACTGTAAGTCTATCCCTCACAGCCTCGTTATCATTCCCATTAAAAATCAAAGATGGCGCTAGTGTGAATAAGGTCTTTTCTTGCATTTCTCTATTAGTTTTTGGAATGGGACAAGTAAGCAGCTATTTTGGATGCCGTGGAGGTGCATTCCGCTTCAGGGCTGAGCAGACTGCCCGTGCCCGGATAAAGGAAAGAGAGGAGGAGGAGGAAAAAATACAGGAGCTTCCTCCTCAAGAATATTATTCTTTACAAGAAAAGTGTGGAGAAAGAGACGGAGAGACAGAAGTGACAGAGCTGCAGATAATAGACCTCACGGTCACTGAGCTACTGTTTGATGCGTGCCCGTCATCTACAACTTTGATGGTCCAGGAATCATTAGTGATTGGCCAGGCAGCTCCTGAGGAAACATCTCAATCATCTGTTGATGTGCAATCCATCACAGTATCTCTCTCAGCATCACAGACAGCCAAAGAAGAAAAAGGAGACAACCACGAGCCCAGTACTAGGAGTGTACAGGAGAGGGTACTGCAAAGAATTCAAAGGTACCATGAGGAGAGAAGGGCCATACAGAAAGAAAAAATGAAAAGAAAATATGAAAGGAGATGGAAGAAACATCAGAAAAGGATGGAGGAATTGAAAGCCAAAGCAGATAGGAGAATGGAACTGTTTAATGCAAGCAGGAGAGCAGCATACGTGCAGGCCAGTGCATTCCCATCTCGTCTCCTGCTCTTCTCTCATGATCATCAGTTGTCTCTCCCTTCCCTCTCAACAAAACACCATGCAATGGCATCTCAGAATATTGCACACACACACAAAAAATCTCAGAACAGTGCACCCAGTGCACAAATAAATAAATAAAAAAATTTATCAAAAGAACGATTCATCCATGCATTATATATATATATATATATATATATATATATATATATATATATATATATATATTTATATATATAATTACCTCGTAATCTTTAATCAAAATTTAATAACTTGCTCTTCTCATCTCTTAACAAAAGGGAGATTGTGCTGCAGTTAAAGGAATATTTCACCCAAAAAGGAAAATTCTCATCATTTACTCACCCTCATGCCATCCCAGATGTGTATGACTTTCTTTCTTCTGCTGAACACAAATGAAGATTTTTAGAAGAATATCTCAGCTCTCCAGGTCCTCACAATGCAAGTGAATGGGCATAAAAGTAATCCATAAGACTCCAGTGGTTTAATCCATGTCTTCTGAAGCGATATGATAGGTATGGGTAAGAAACAGATCAATATTTAAGTCCTTAAGTATTTAAAAGATTGCTTATGAACGGCTAAGGTAAACAGGATATCGCTCAAACTCGCATCACCAGCGTGTAAACTGTGTGATGATGCGTGTGCACGTGAGGGGAAGTAAGATTCGTCCGGGGAGTCAGATTTCAGCACAGCACCACAGGGAGGCGATCTTTGGTGAGGCACTTCATGCCAAAAATATTTTAGGCTATTTTTAAGATTTACATTTCAATTTCACAACAAAATTCCATCAAATTGAATTTTGTAATGTTTTGATCAAATCTAGACAGGCCCCATTTCCAGCAGCCATCTCTCCAACATCTTATCCTTGAGTAATCATGATAAATTGCTCATTTGGTACAAGAAAATCACTTGCCATTATATCAAACACTGCTGAAAGCTATTTGGTTCGTTAAATGAATCTTAACATTGTCTTTGTGTTTGTTTTTGAGTTGCCACAGTATGCAATAGACTGGCATGTCTTAAGGTCAATATTAGGTCAGAAATGGCAAAAGAGAAACAGCTTTTCTAGAAACTCGTCAGTCAGTCATTGCTTTGATGAAGGCTATACAATGCTTGAAATTGCCAAAAAACTGAAGATTTCATACAAAGGTGTACACTACAGTCTTCAAAGACAAAGGACAACTGGCTCTAACAAGGACAGAAAGAGATGTGGAAGACCAGATGTACAACTAAACAAGAGGATAATTACATCATGGCAAATCTTGGGGGGTAATGACTTGAGGGCTATGGAAATATCTAAGAAATTTAATTCATACAGCGAGCAGTGACCAATAGAGTTTTTAAACACTTAAGGAGCATTTTAATTTGAAAGTCTATTAATTAAATAAAAATATAAAACAAAGTGGTATTTATTAAAAAAAAAAACATTACTCTTAATTTTAAGTGATAATATAATAGATATTGTTCAAAATTAAGACTTTCTGGTTGTCAAATTTTTAGTGGAACTTGCTGATAGTTTACGTGCTGAATTCCACCTGTGGTTACTCTCCCAAGACACCTGTGTGAACTTAAAGGGAACTAATTTCAAACGTCCACTAAAAATCAGTGCAACACCATTTGGTTACAAGTCATTGTAAATTAATATAAAATAAAAATACGGTGCTTTTCAAACTGTTCTGAGACCAGTTTCCTTAAGAGTTCCATTCATTCAAAACCACTGTTGGTTAAGCCATTCACTGATTAGGCAGCAAGGCAGCAAGTCACCTGCCTATGTTTTTGGATGCAGCGGTTAAGTGTGAGTTAGGTGCTCAAATACGTTTTGGAGCCACTTTAGATTACACTGTATATATTGTATATATTCATATTTTGATGTACAACAACTGTTTTGAACTTTTAAGCATTATGTAATGCTTGCTATTTAATTAGCTAGCCTATATGAAGACTTATTAAAGCAAATTATTATGTTACCAAAGCCAATTCTAAACATTGGACACAAATCAGAGTGTACTGACCCATTTTTCCAACCTCTACACACCAAAAGACATCTTCTAAGAAAAACTCACATTTTCACTTGCTTTTGTCTCCATAAGGAGAGATTGTGATTTATTTTTTTCTTTTAGATCTCAAGTGGCCAGAATGTTTCATTTTGTAACAGAGAATGAGTCTGATACAGAGTGTCACATATTCCTGACATACAGTATATGCAGTTTATGGGGGTTTATTGTAAACAAGAAAATATGCCCCTTTCATGTGACAGTATTCTAAAGGAGATAGACAGACAGACAGATAGACAGATCAATAGGTAGATCAGACAGACAGACAGACAGACAGACAGACAGATAGATAGATAGATAGATAGATAGATAGATAGATAGATCAGAAGGACAGATGGATGGACGGACAGACAGATAAATAGATAGACAGATAGACAGATCAATAGATAGATCAGACAGACAGATAGATAAAACACATAGACAGATCAATAGGTAGATCAGACAGATAGAACAGACAGACAGACAGACAGACAGATAGATAGATAGATAGATAGATAGATAGATAGATAGATAGATAGATAGATAGATCAGAAGGATGAATGGACAGACAGACAGATAAATAGATAGGACAGACAGACAGATAGACAGATCAATAGATAGATCAGACAGACCGATCAATAGGTAGATCAGACAGACAGACAGACAGACAGATAGATAGACAGATCAGAAGGATGGACGGACGGATAGACAGACAGATAAATAGATAGGACAGACAGACAGATAGACAGATCAACAGATAGATCAGACAGACCGATCAATAGGTAGATCAGACAGACAGACAGACAGACAGATAGATAGATCAGAAGGACAGATGGATGGACGGACAGACAGATAAATAGATAGGACAGACAGACAGATAGACAGATCAATAGATAGATCAGACAGATAGATAAAACAGACAGACAGATCAATAGGTAGATCAGACAGACAGACAGATAGAACAGACAGACAGACAGACAGATAGATAGATCAGAAGGACGGACAGACGGACAGACAGACAGATAAATAGATAGGACAGACAGACAGATAGACAGGTCAATAGATAGATCAGACAGACAGATCAATAGGTAGATCAGACAGACAGACAGATAGATAGATAGATAGATAGATAGATAGATAGAAAGATAGATAGATAGATAGATAGATAGATAGATAGATAGATAGATAGATAGATCAGAAGGACAGACGGATGGACGGACAGACAGATAAATAGATAGGACAGACAGACAGATCAATAGATAGATCAGACAGACAGATAGATAAAACAGACAGACAGAGGTAGATCAGACAGACAGACAGACGGAACAGACAGACAGACAGATCAATAGGTAGATCAGACAGACAGATAGAACAGACAGACAGAATAGATAGATAGATAGATAGATAGATAGATAGATAGATAGATCAGAAGGATGGACAGACAGATGGACAGACAGACAGATAGACAGATCAACAGATAGATCAGACAGACAGATAGATCAATAGGTAGATCAGACAGACAGACAGACAGACAGACAGACAGACAGATAGATAGATAGATAGATAGATAGATAGATAGATAGATAGATAGAGTAGTTTGCAGATGCAGCAATGTGTCCATCATCCAGTGACTAATAAATGACCTCTCACTTTTTTTTACTTGCACCATTAAGAATATTGGTCACACTTGCTGTCTGCTATTTCCAATCTGACCTGTTTCTCAGTCTCTTAAAATAGAAGCACCAGGGGACGTGGGAATGATACACTTGAGCAACCGCTGTGGACATAGTGAAATAAATCTCAGCAGCCTTTTAAACAAATTAATTAAATGGGCAATTTTCCTGCCCGTCTCCACCCCGCACACTGTAACGCAAAGTCTCGTTTTCCCACCTGCGTTCGGAGGGATTTATGAACTTGCCAGGCTGGTAAAACACTGCGGTCCATCCCTGACTGACAGACCCCGCGTCTGTCTCAAAGTTTTATTGATCCATTTATCCATCCGATCTGAATTTACAAGCACAGAATATGTAAAAGGTTTGGGGGTGATGACATTGGTTTGACGCGCCGTGAGGAGAGAGCTGTATATAAGTCCAGGCCACAAATAGGAAGGGTACGTTGAGAAGAGACCTCCAGGTTGCACGAGAAAGTGTGTGTGTCATCATGCTGTGTAAACTGATTTTATTTTTTGCTTTGCTTCTCGCCGTCTTAGAACCTCTGCTTGGACATCCGTTGGATACCTACGCCAGGCCTGGTAAGTCCTCTCATCTACTCTGTTTAAAGGGATAGTTCACCCCAAAATGAAAATTCTGTCATCATTTACTCACGCTCATGTTGTTTCAAAACCATATGACCTTCTTTTCTTCCGTGAAACACAAACTGAGTTAGATTGAATGACTATTGCAACTTGTAAGCGCTTTTGACAATTAATTATGTGCAGGATATGGATTATTGATATCTACAATTCAGTTTTCACTAGTTAAAAAGCTAATTCTGGATATCAGCAATGGAATTAGGCTATTAGTGAAAATGCTAGTGATTACTATTTTTACTATTTGACTATTAATTGCTAGTAATTGCCAGTAATTACATTTGCACTAGTACAAATTTTAATTCTTGATCAAAATGGACATCATTACTCAAGGATATACCCATTCTTGATATCTTGTAAAAGCCATAATTTGTTTTTTAAAACTGTATCTGCATTTTCACCTGTATGCAATTTCACAATGATCTGTCATTCACTCCTGTTCAAAATGCAATAACTGGTATCTGTAAAAAAAATAATAATAATAACAAAAAAACCTTTTACTAGTTAAAATTTCAAAAACACATCTCAGCTATGTACTTCGTACTAATAACATTTTTTGACAATAATAATTTTTGATATCAATAATTACATTGTTACTACAGCAAATGACCGTTCCTGATATCAAAAACTAGTAAAAATTATACTTTTTTTACAGTTTAACATGTTACATTTAGTATTTCAGATTTAAAAAAAAGGAAAAAAAAAATCAGATATAGATATAGAGTAATTAAGGATATCGTAAAAGGCTTACAAGTTACAATAACATTATAGATATCTGAAATAACATTGTCACTAGTGAAAAACAAAGACAGATTTCAAAATCTTGCATTTTTACTACTTGTAACCACTGATATATATATATATATATATATATATATATATATATATATAAAACTGGATTGCTGATGCAATGTTATACTGCCAGCAGGAGGTGAAGTGTTCGAGCGGCCATCTTGGTATGCCATAGAGTATCAATGACTGACAGGCGAGAGACTCACCGTCTCCGACCTGCGGATACAACAGTTGCATTTCGCCCTCTAGTTACAATCATGTTTAATGTTTAATTAGCTTGTTATGGATAATATTCGTTACGAGGGAGAAGATATATGCGGATAGCGATGTCAGAGCATTCACCTGCCCCGGTGTTCAGTCTATCAGTACAGCACAACAATCACCAAAGGAAGCGGGAAAACTGACCACAAGTTGTAATGCAAGTAGGAAAATCTGTAATATCTGCTTGTTTAGGGTGACAATACATCCTTACCCCCGAAAGGGACTTTAAAAAAGTCAGACCAGGATTTCTAAATCGCCTTAAATGCCTGGGATTCTGTTGTTTTCATATTTAAGTGCTCTTTGTTGTCATACATGGATTATTGTCATAAATACGTGTTCGTTTGCCATTTAAATCTAGCTGATCAGCTGATCCAATCAGCTGATGAAGTTTGTTAGTGGTGGATACTGTTTGATATAGATACACAACTCGCATGGACTTTCAAAAACAGGAAAAATTCCCGACTTTAAATAAATAATTACATGTGTGGGATGGCGTTAGGATGATGTAATCAGATATCGACGATGTCTTACAAATATCCCGATGCCGATTGCGAACAGACGATGATCAACAGTATCGGGAAATGGAAAACCCAAGGATCTGGGAAGTCACCAGATATAGAAAAGCCGCCAATTCTCGTGTTTGATTCACTGTTTGTTCAGAGGCGTACAGCGCAAGCCTGTCTCGTGGAACAAGCGCATGTAAAGAGTTTTCACTCTTTTTTCTGTTTCATTCATCTGAAATCTTTTTGCAAGAATAATGTCGTCTTTGAGAATGCTGCAAATGATCTCCGATCATCTCAGGAGGTGCTGTGAGTTAAGTTTGCTTTATTTCCAAGCGGTTGGCATGCATTGTGAATGCAACTCTGCAGGTTCAGTAATATATACAGGGATCTTTGTATTAAAGAAACAAAGACGAAAGTGATTAAATCATAAAATAATACAAGACAGGTTCAACTTGATCCTAAAATTGAGTTCTATTTTCTTTTCTTAGGCAGCGTTAACTGTATTACCAAAACGCAAAACAAACACAAATTCGATAAGATCACACATTTGGCAGCATTATTTTGGAAACACAAGGGAATTTATTAGGCTTTATTATTATGATTATTATTATCGTTACATTTATGATTGTCTTTAGTGATTAATCTGTAGGATATTAGTAATTGTCCACCTGTTGTCATTGATGGATGCTTGCGTGATGGAAAATGGAGCCGTTGGAGACGGTGAACGTTTAAATACGATTTTTTTTACCATTTCGTAATTTTATTGTTTTTTTCGTTTAGTTTAAAGTGCAGTTTGAATTTAGAAATGTCTTTTATGTTTTTTGTATTTCAATAAATGAATTATATTTTTAAAGCAAAATCAACAAAGCAAAAATATTCACCGACCCTCAGCAGGGGGGTTGACAATGTAATCTATTATCGAGATGTTTTTAAGGCGATTACATACCGATTTTAGATAAAAAATAGGTGATTGAATGACTAATGTTTACTCGCTGAAATGAGATGATTTTCTATTAAGTCAATAAGGAGACTGGAATGTTTGCGCATAGCGATATGGTGGCGCAGTGGCTTCACTGATATGACATCATAAGCAATCCAGTTATTTTTTCAAGTGATGATGCCATTAGAATTGACGTTTTTACTAGTGCAAATGTAATTTCTGATATCAAAACACTGCCTAAAATCTCCTTTTGTGTTTAATGAAAGAAAGTCATATGGGTTTGTAACAACATGAGGGTGAGTGAATGATGACAGAATTGAGATTTTTGGTTGAAATATTATTTTAACAAAAATAAATAAATATATATATATATATATATATATATATATATATATATATATATATATATATATTGTTATTTATCCACAAGCACCAAAAGTTTATTTCTAGGTTTAAATAATAATAATAAATAAATAAATCCCTGATTTTCAAAGCAGTCTTAGACTTTTGGACCCCCACAGTATATTTAATCCTTGAACACTTATCAATAGAGAACCTACTGGATCCAAAACATCAAATATGGACCCCCCCCCCCCCCCCCCCTCTCTTTTTTTAAAAATAAGTAATGTAACAACACTATCAGCACTAAAGTAAAAACACAAAAGTTATGCATTTCTTTTGGGATGTTATAGTATTTTTGATCTTATTTAACTCTAAATTACTTAATTACATGTTCATATGAAATAAGAAAATTGTATGTTATCTTCACTTCATTAAGAACTTTAATTTCACTAAATTGAAAGATTGTCAAAATATCAAAATACACCGATCAGTTTTCATTAATGATGAAAACAAATATTTAGACATGTATATACACTGATCAGCCACAACATTAAAACCACCTGCCTAATATTGTGTGGGTCCCCTTCATGCCGTAGTGAACATGCAAGACACAAAACAGTTCACGTGTTCTCACAATCCGACACCTCAGATTTAAACATATAATCACGATCATGATGGAATGATGGTAGATGTCATTTCCTTTTGCAGTTCTTGTAGAAGAGGAGCAGGTGGTGAGTCCAGAAGATCGGAGTTACTTGGAGCAAGCATATCTCGATTACCCGTCCCTCATAACCAGAGACATCAGCAGTGATGGTGAGACACTGATTTCTGTATTAAAACCCACATTGGTTGAAATACTGGTATAAATATGCAACGTGTTGAAATGTAAATGCTGTAAATGAGATTCACTCAAAAATGAAAATACGGCTTAAATAATGATATAATTTTTATTTTTGAGTAAACTATCCTTTTAAGCTTGATGAAATGAAAGAATTCTCTATTATACAGTATAACTCGGAAATCAGCAGAGCTGGAAACAACTTATTCTGTTATGGCTTTAATCTTAATCTTAATTGTGATTAAAAATGGCTTAATCACACAGGTCTCAGAACAGCAGGATTTGTCCCCAGCCAAGCTGTAAAAGAAGTGAGTTTAAAGGAAAATACAGACTTAAAGGAATAGTTCACCCAAAAAGAAGATTCTCTTACCATTTACTCACTGTATGTAAGTGAAGATTTTTAAAAGAGTATCTCAGCTCTGTAGGTCCATACAATGCAAGTGAATGGTGACCAAAACGTTGAAGCTCCTAAAAGCACATAAAGGCAGCATAAAATACTCCAGAGGTTTAATCCATGTCTTCTGAAGTGATCTAATCGGTTTTGGATTAGAACAGACCAAAATATAACTCCTTTATCACTGTACATCTTGACATTGCTGTCTCTAGGCACGATCACGATTTCAAGCTCGATTACATTTTGCTAATGCTTGATGCATGCACAGAGTGGTAGATGGTGCTAGGATGTGTAATCAAGCTTGAAATCATGATTGCTAAGGAGAGTGCTGATGTCAAGATTTATAGTGAAAAAGGAGTTATATTATGGTCTGTTCTCACACAAAATTGATTGGATAGCTTCAGAAGACATGGATTCAACCACTGGAGTCATATGGATTACTTTTATGCTGCCTTTATTTGCTTTTAGGAGCTTCAAAATTTTGTTCACCATTCACGTGAATTGTATGGACCTACAAAGCTGAGATATTCTTCTAAAAATCTTTGTGTTCTACAGAAGAAAGTCATTCATATCAGGGATGGCAAAAGGGTGAGTAAATGATGAGGGAATTTACATTTTTGGGTGAACTATTCCTTTAAAGCATATGACATCATTGAATATTAAATCAGTAGACATCTATAATGTTTTATTCACAGTCTCTGTGTAATTCCATGTTTATTGTTCAGGTCTTGTTGGGAAAGCCGTTGTTGAATCCTTTAAGCCGTTTTCTGGGCAACCGGAAGCAGTATCGTAAGAGAGGAAGCAATACAGAGTGTTTCTGGAAATACTGCGTCTGAAAACATCAAATCAGACATGCACTGACAAATACATGCACCTGCATAGTTGAATGTTCTCACTTGCTTTACATGCAATTTGCAACACTCACGCACAAAATTTGTGGGCCTGATACCTAAACAATTTGCTATTTATGTTTGTTGGGAAATAAAGCTGATTATGTATTTGTATATATAAATAATTGCTCTTGAGCTCAGATGTAAATAAAGTAAATATGTTTGAAAAAGATCTTCTGGTTTGGTTTTGCATTTATTGTGTAGGGTGCCCCAGTCCATATTTCCCTTCTCATGCAAGTTCAAACTGTCATTATCAGCATGCACATTCACATTAGTATCCTCTGTCTGCGTGGGAAATTTGAAGGATGTAGTCCACATTATTGCAAAATATTAAAGAAAATATATTTTGGGAGGTGTTGACACTAACATGTGACTAGTGTTACAACAGCGTCCGATACGGGGACAGTTGTAACAAATGCACTCCTCGCCTTCACACGCTAATTGTGGAAAACAGGAACTACTTATGTAGGCTTTTGATATTTATTTTGCTTTACATGCAATGCAATACTTCATATTGAGAGTCTACATGGAATATTTGTATGTTTTAAAATGAATCTCTCACATTGCAGGACTAGTGGCCAACCGATATATCGCCGAGGCCGATAAATCGGCCGATATTCTGACTTTTTTAATTATCAGCATCAGCCAATAAATATTCCCGTTTGGCCTGTTTTTTTCTTGAGGGCGCTGAGAATCGCCTGCTTACATGTGAAGCGACTGTGACATGTAAACGTCCAGTCATGGTTTGTTTTGTTGTTATGTGCCATCGTGTTACTACAATAATAGACTGGTGTGCAACACAGTCTCATTTAAACAGTCCGCATATCAGAGCCGCGTCAGACGCATTTGAGCTCATAATGTTACATTGCTCACCTGTTTCATTCTCCCTCTCTCTCCTCAACAGTTCCCTGTAACTTTTAACTTTCTTTTCTAATGATAAAAAGGCAAAAATCAACAAAAATAATATCATATATCGTCTGCAAATATGTGCATATCTCGTTTAAACAGATGTAATAAACAAACCTCACAAAACTTGAGCAGATCCAGCATCCTGTGGAGCGCTCATTTATTTACCCCTATAGCATGTATTCTATCAGCCTCTCCTCAGTTGTTCCCTGTAAATTTTAACTTTTGTTTTCTAATGATAAAAGGCAAATATCAATAAAACATCTATTAAATACTGTTTGCAAATATGTGCATATCTCGTTTAAACAGATGTAATTCACGAACCTTACAAAAATCCAGCGTTTAATAATATCTACCTCTGAAGCGTGAATTTTATTAGCCCGAATCAAAACTTCAGGATCAAAAGTTCCTCTGATTCACAAATCAGGATGGTCACTCCGTGGCAATCCAGGCAGGCGATCCAGGCCGTTTAAACCGTCAGGAGATTGCTGCTCACGCTGGGATCTGCATGAGCCCGTGAATGCAACTTCAAAGTAAAAGCGCTTCACTTGTGCTATGATTAAATGTCTTAATCACTTTGCACTGTATGTGCAAATGGTTTGATTTAGTATTTTTGGAGAAAATGCGATTGCTAACATGGACATGCCATCCATGGTTGCTGGACTACTGTGTGTACTGTTATTTTGTTCTTCCTAATATATTAACAATTTCTTCATGTGCAAATAAATTACTAAAAATTGATGACTAAACAGAAATCAGAGGAAACTGACATCTACTTGTATCACCTGAGACTTTTGCCGTTTACCTTCTTGTGTCTCTGATCCTGTTTCCTGCCCTAATTATTCCCAGCTGTATCTCGTTTACCTTGTTTGCCCCAGTGTATATAATGTCCCTGTGTTTGCTCAGTCTTTGTCAGTTGTTGTTCCTGTTACCCTTCATGGATGTGACGTTTGTTCTGTTACTGAGGTTTTGTTTTGTTTTGTTTTGTTTTGTTCTGTTCCTGTGTTTTCCAGGTTTTGTATCTGGACTTGTTTTCTTATTAAATATAAGCTGTACTTAGATCCTGCTCTCTTGACTTCCTCAAGCAATCGTTACAGAACCACTGAAAATACAATATTTTTTTTTTAAATTCTTTTTAGCAAAGTTAAAGTTTTGTGTGAAATTGAGTAAATATAGTGCTAAATAAGAGTTTATTCAATTTTTAGCAATTTTATGTTTATGTTATTTACTATATTAAACTGTGTGATGTATCAGCCTATCAGGCACCCTGCTCTCTGCCATTAAAAAACCCATATCGGTCGACCACTTGCAGGACCATTTAAATTGAACTAGCAAAGGCAAATAGGCGATTCAAATGTAAACTATAGGCTACAGTTCCTCTTAAACATTCATTCAAAAGTTACTAGACATGTTGTCAACTACCCATATACTGATCATATTAAAGAATAAAGTATTTAAGTTATTGTGGTCTTTTATTCATAGTTCTCATGTGGTGTCAAAACATTTCCCTGAATTTGAGACAAAATTGCTTTTTCTTCTTCTTCTTCAAACAGTTCACTGTATTTGGCATCTTTTTTTGCAAAATACAATGTACTGTTATTTACATTTGTTACCATGTAAAACATTTACAAAACATATGTTTGATCACAAATATGTACAAATCAGACATTTTCTGTGAGATGGGGACTGTTAGTTCAGTAATCCAGAGTCCTGGCAGGCAAACAATTACTGCAACAACCTACAAATCATGAAGGAACTAATTCTGATCGTGAGGAACACCACAGACAACAAGCTCATCATGATGCATCACTTCTAAAACATACATCTTTTAGGACATAACAGATCAATAAATAATAATAATAATATAAAAAAAAGAACAAGACAAGGATCAAGTTAGGTGAAAGTTGTACGTTATGTTGCAATTACAGAGTGAGTTTGTCTAGGTGTTTTACAATAGATTTCCTGTTTGAGTAAATCTCATGAAAATGTGCCCAGTTCACATTTTACCTCAAAATCAAAATCCAAAAAAATTTTTTTTTAATAATAATAATAATAATAAAACATATTTATTATTTTTTATTATTTTATAATTATGTTTCACATTAGATTTGTTTTGCATTTCAACATTATTTCATGACAATTAAGTCACACTTAAAAATGCTGTTTGTATTTACTATTATTCTCAAAGGTGAATCTCATTAAAAAATAAATAAATACAACAAATACCTTAGTATAAATACTTTTTAAGTCTGTACACTTTCCTTTTTAATTTTATTTTGTATTTACCATTATTCTCAATGATGATTCTCATTTGAAATTTGATTATTTTAATTTTTTTACAACAAATACTGCCATGATGTACAAATACTTAATTAAAATGTGTAATAAATAATTGACATGGTATAAAAAAAAAAATTTCATTACTTTGTGGGCTTTAATTTAAGTGCTTAATTGTCATGAAAATAATAATGTCAATATGCAACAATCTTCATTTTTTTTTAAGCAAAATATTATTATGTCTTTCTTGTGATTTTTTCGTGAGATTCACATTTATAGTCTTGATTTAGATTCAAGAGAACAATGTCTGTATCTAGAGTTTCAGTCACATATATAATGGAAAAATATTATTTTAAACTGAGAACAGAGAAAATTAACTAATACACTGATAGAAACTTAAGGCCTCATTTAAATGACTAGTTCTGAGGGGACAAATTTAATAAATAAAGACTCCATCCCTCCATCAAGATTAAAAAAAAATAATTATTTGGCTAAAAAATACAGCTAGATGTGGACAAACTAATCCAAATGCTGGGATTTCAGAAGACCAACATGAAATTGAGACAGATGATAAAAATAAGCAGCAGTAAATTCTTCATGCTGTGGATTGTAAAACTGGGTACAAATAACATACATTTGTTTTGATGGTGAGTGCTTGTGTTCTTTAGGGACTGCACGGTGGCATTGAGGGACATTTTGGATTTCAAGAACACAGGGATGAAAGCGACATCACTGCCAAATTAAAGTAAGATATCACAGTTGTTTAGGCCCATGGTATGTAAGGGACAACAGCAGAGAGAAATCACTGGACGACTGCTGGTCACGTGACGACCGTTGTGCACTTGTAGAATCGTACAATCATGAGGTCAGTCTGACCTGTACGTGGTTTGATCACGCCAAGTGCACAGGGCTCACCTCGTTTCATGACTCTGGGCGGAACTGCGACGGCACACGGATGCAAGTTGTCGACAGCTAGAAATCCTTCCTCGCTTGGCAGTCCCAGGCCACCAGGGGACAGAGGTGGCGGTGTTTGCTTGTGTTGATTGGACGTAAAGGGGAGTGCTGTCGGGTGTCTGTGCTGGGACTAGCATCCTGTGATGGACAGTCGAATGGAGACGAGTTGTCAGGAGTCGGTTGGTTTGGAGAGTCAGTTTGGATGATCAGCTCTTCACCTGGTTCCATCGGGGAGGGGTTACAACTCACACAACCCTAAACAAAAAGAAACAGTACTTTTAAAATCAATATTGAGATTGCGATGACATAAGACACATATGGAAGGGCATTGGATTTGGTCATCGCTATTTGCTCTCACAGGATATATATATTCATTTGTTAATTACAAGACAAATGAGTACTATACTCATACAAATGACTAATGACTACTATATAACGATGATTTTCTGTGTGACAATGGTGAATTAACAGTATTCCACATGTTTGTATACATACATCTTCCTCAAGGTGGCACTGATGTTTCAGTGATTGACTTGATTTACATTTGAAGCAACATGGAAGTAAACTATAGCAAGTTTAACACATGAACAGTATGAAATGGCTATTGTCATTTGGGCGTACTAGTAAAATTATGCAAGTTGTGCATCTACAAAAAGTGCATGAGAAAATACTTATGTAGTTTGTTTGATTTGTAGGTCAGTGTGTTTGCCAGTTGCGTTTCATGATTTAATTGTGGGGTAGGGCTGGGCGATATGGCTTCAGAATATATCTCAATATTTTTCAGCAAATTGCCGATATTCTATATATATCTCGATAATTACGTTTTTGCTCTGAAATAGCATATAAGTGTCTTGTTTTTTGTTTTTTTTAAATCTGAGAAACCATAATTTCATCTAAACAGCCATTGTAGCTGTGTAGAATTAATATTTCAAAGGCAATAAATAAAAATCTATTTAAAAATGATGAAGGCATGTTTCCCACAGTTTTTCACTAAATTAACACAAGGGAGAGTAAAATGTAATCATTTTCATTGATTTGCACATTTATACTTATATTTATCATACATGGAAGCTCAATAAAAATCTTATTTACCTTCATATATTTTTACTAAAACATTTTTCTTTGTGAATGAACAAAGTGTGCAAAAACTACTTCACTTATTTTTTGGAAACCAGATGAATATTGCATCTTACTAAATTATTACTGTGGAACCCAGTCAAGTTTATTATTATAATGTAATACTGATTTATTATTTTCAGGATAAGATTTTTAAAAGATAAATTAATATATTTATGTCCTATTTACTTCAGCCTAAACTGGGGTTTTTATTTTGACACTGTATGCAGTCATATTTATTTCACCTTCACCAGGGGCTTTTATTATGAAACGGAAAGTGCAACGTTTATTTGACAGTTATGAGTTTCGCATCTTGTGAACCGCTGTTAAACTCTCCTTACTATTCTGCGTTTGTAGATTTGTATAATAACTTTATTGTGGTTACTAATGTTTGGATTTGCATGAATGCTTGAACCTGCAGTACTTCACAATGCAGGCGAACTGCGCTATAAACACGAGCCCATGAGCCCCGCCGCCCCCACGCATGCACAAATCAGCGTGTCATTGGTTCATTGTGAAGCGCACACAGACCTTGTTTATCTGTCTTTAATCACAGCCTTTGGCAGTTAAATAATCACACATGATCATTGCTCCATTTTGATGTTATTTTAAGTAATTATACAGCCCTGAAAGATCATGAAACTTAATGGTCAAATAAAAGTCTTATTGAAATCATCGGGATATTCACAATATTGTTCAATTTTACATCGTCTGCAAAATAATCGAGATTATATCATGGGTATTCGACGTATCGCCCAGCCCTATGTGGAAGTAATGAATTCTGTTCTATATTTGTTGAGTCTCTTCATATATGAAAAATAAAACATCAAAATATATCAGAGGATATTCTATTCTTTTATTTTCTAATTGTCTTGAAAATGTTTTGAAAATTGTACACTATCTGGGCATTTTGTAGATCCATTTGTGATATATATATACGTGCCGGGTCGCTAAAGATCTGAGTATGTAATAATTTTTAGCGAAACACCCATGCATTTAAGCGTTAATGTTTTTTTTGGGGGGGGGGATTATTTCCCCGTTTTCACCCAATTTGGAATGCCCAATTCCCACTGCGCTTTTAAGTCCTCGTGGTCGCGTAGTGATTCGCCTCAAACCGGGTGGTGGAGGATGAATCCCAGTTGCCTCCGCGTCTGAGACTGTCAATCCACGCATTTTATCACGTGGCTTATGGAGCGCATTGCCACGGAGACATAGCGTGTGTGGAGGCTTCACGCCATCCACCGCGGCATCCGCACTCAACTCCCCACGTGCTCAACTCCCCACGCGCCCCACCGAGAACGGACCACATTATAGTGACGACGAGGAGGTTACCCCATGTGACTCTACCCTCCCTAACAACCGGGCCAATTTGGATGCTTAGGAGACCTGGCTGGAGTCACTCAGCACGCCCTGGGATTCAAACTAGCGAACTCCAGGGGTGGTAGACAGCGTCTTTACCACTGAGCTACCCAGGCCCCCTAAGGGTTAATGTTGTGTAAGATATCATTGACATATCAAATGAAATAACCAAAGCAACAAATGGTCAAATTAAACTCATCTCTTTGTGTTTTCAGTTAGCATGCAAACGGATTAGCCTGCTAAGCTAACAATCCATCATGTCTTCCTTATGGTTAGAAGCTAAGCATTTATCCTTCTCAGCTAATATATTCAGTGTAAGTACTTTACGTAATTGTATCAAAACGCTGAATTTCATGCTATTTGGTAAATGGATGGTAATACTGTATTTAAATGATTAGCTACAAAAAGAATTATTAACAGACATTTCTGATCAGGCATTATAAATCAATTAGCCAAGTGGGACATGATTCCATGGGGGGACTGAATACTGCATGAAACCGGGACTTTGGGACTTTTAACAGCAATAAAAAAAAATTATTTGATGCTAAAAGAAACCCTGTTGCATGGTTACCAGAGCTAAATCTTTTCGTCACTTCCTGAAATTTTTCATAATAAAAGTTCTGCTCCGCAACACTGACTAGAAGTGAATGAAATGAGGCAGAGTTCTAGACCTGAGTGTTGATCTCCTGTGGGATCATGTGCTGTTGGATCCATGGATGAACATCAGCAAGCTCTTTTCTCTGTTCCTGGGTGAACCAGGGCTGCATGGGCTGCATCAGAAGCAGCTTTTCCCGGTCTTCTTGCAGAACCTGGGCCTGGTCCCTGCAAGAACATCCACAAACACTCACAATAAAACTCAGTCACTTGCACTGCCCATGAGTTTTTGCTAATGGACACAACACAGTCACAATGCTGCTTCAATTCAAATATCAAATTACAACTTTAAAAAGCAGCTTGAACTTGTGGACTTGCTCTCTCCTCAGTCCATAATGAGGTGTTTCTTCAACTATGGGGACTTGGCAACTATGTTCCATAAATTACAGAGTTTTTATTAAAACTAACAGATTTTACAGGACTTTTTCTAAAAATGTAAATAATAATAGTAATAAATTATATAATCAGGTGTTTCATCAACTACGGGGACTTTTATGTTCCATAAATGACTGAATTTATATTAATTTAAAACTAACAGATCTTACCCTAAAAATAATAATATAAAATCAAGTGTTCTTAAACGAAGTGAGGGTATGTAAAGAACAATGCGATATAGATATACAGCTATACACCGATCAGCCACAACATTAAAACCACCTGCCTAATATTGTGTAGGTCCCCCTCGTGCCACCAAAACAGCGCCAACCCGCATCTCAGAATAGCATTCTGAGATGATATTCTTCTGAGATGATTACCGTAGACTTTGTCAGTTTGAACCAGTCTGGCCATTCTCTGTTGTCCTCTCTCATCAACAAGGTGTTTCCATCCACAGAAATGCCCCTCACTGGATGTTTTTTGTTTTTGGCACCATTCGGAGTAAACTCTAGAGACTGTTGTGTGTGAAAATCCCAGGAGATCAGCAGTTACAGAAATAATCAAACCAGCCCGTCTGGCACCAACAATCATGCCATGGTCCAAATCACTGAGATCACATTTTTTCCCCATTCTGAACATTAACTGAAGCTCCTGACCCATATCTTCATGCTTTTATACACAGCACTGCTGCCACACAACTGGCTGATTAGATAATCACATGGATGATTGTTGGTGCCAGACAGGCTGGTTTGAGTATTTCTGTTATTCATTTTGGACTCTTACTGCATCTATGTCTTTCACAGTAAGGACAGACTAAAGGACATTTTTTAACTTTCAAAAATCGATTTTAAAAACTATCAGCCGATTAATCAGTTATCAACCTTTTCCACCACCTAAGTTATCAATATTGGTCAACATCTAAAATGGACCACTTTTATGATGCTTTAAGCTTTACAAGCTCCATTCATTGCATGGAACAAGCATCCAGTTTGTGTTCCATGGATGAATGAAAATCAGTTTGGAATGACACGGGTGAGTAAATGACAGAATTTTCATTTCTGCTTGAACTATTCCTTTAGATAAACTTGTGATTTGGATTTCTAAAAGTCTACAGTGCCAAAAGCGCTCATAGTTAAAGAAACACCCAGTCAAGTGCCATTTAAAATTAGTCACCTCTCCACACTGCCCAACATGGGTCTCATTGTATACTGTCACCTAGAATCACCTACCTCAGGATTGACAGTGGAATGAGACATTTAGCTTGATCAAAACTACCTCAGACAAGCCTTTCTCCTGTGGAAAGAGATGCTCAGAAGGTCATGTTTCCCCATGTTTCCATTTGAGGAATGAGCAGGAACCCAGTTTTCAGAGAAAGAGAAAAAAAGAGAGGTTTCTCCAGGTGTGGACGGGGTTTGGTACCTGGGGCAGAACTGATAGGTCATCATGACGGGTTCAGGAGTTTGTTTGACCATGCTCCAAAGTGGGCTGTCCACGTGTTTCTTGAAGGCAGTACAATCCCTTTCTTGGGCCATGGCGGTCTTCCGCTCCTTCGGCGACGTGTCTGATGAATCATTGCTGGCGAAGTACTTGCTGCTGCCTGTAAACGTGAGACGTCAAGGGTCAGTTTAAGAAGACATGATTTAAAGGGATAGCTCATCTAAAAATACTTACTCGCATTCGTATCTTTAGTCTTCTGAATCTCATTCGCGCTTCTGCACATTCAAATCTGGTGCCTCAAGACACATTAAGGTAGATTTGACATTATCTAGAATGTTAAAAATCATTGGTTTTCATGTCTTTTGACAGATCGTCACTGACATCGAAACTCGTGCATCTTGAGGTGGCAGGTTTGCATGCACAAAATTGCAGATGAGGGGAAGACTGTCAGTAAATAATGACAGGAAAAATGTTGGTCTGTTTCTCAAACAAACCTATCAATATGGTTATAGAAAACTTAGAATATAGCACACAAGTTGTATGGACTACTTTAATGGTACTTTTATATTGCTTTTTGTTCTTTTGGGAGCTTGACAGCCTGGACATTCTGCTTAAAATCTCTTTAGTGTACCACAGAGTCAAATGAGTTTGAAAAAAACATGAAGGTGAGTAAATAATATCAGAATACGTAGCCTATTTTTGGGTGAACTATCCCTTTAATATTTAAATGGTTAAAAAAAAAAAAAAAAAAAAAAGAAGAGCAATAACTAAGGCTCATTTTGAATTGTAACACCATCTACAGAAAAATACGGAATATTTCATGGGTGGAAATACACAATCATTACCACACAACATTAAGTGTTGGGAACAAGTGATTTTCAACAGCACCGGTATGGCTGGTGGATGTTCCATTAGAGCCGAGTCCGGAGCCAGAACCCAGAGAACCTCCGGACTCTCCAGAGCCACTGCCCGAGGCGTTGGAGCCGGTCCCTGATTGGGCATCCTCCTGTAGCATCTGATAGATCATCTCGCTGGAGGTAGAATGAGCATCTTGGTTACCTGACTTACTGGGAGCAACTTCCTGTGAGCAGAGAAATACCGACCAATGAAATTTAAGGTTGGTAGAACTACAGATTATGTCTAATTATCACAACCAGAGTTATTTTTATGTTTGGCATTGACAGATTCTGTCGTTTTCAATCACGAAAAATTCAGTATGGGATCTACCCTCATCTACACTTCTAATTGGTAAAACATATTGATGTCAGCATATAATTTACTGCAAATGCACTGAGATTAGGCCTGTTGCGATTATTAAACAATCGTCTGATCACGGTTATTTGATCTAACCGTTTTTTTTTTTTTTAGATAAACGCGATTATTCAAACACATTTTAATGCGCAAATAAGGGAATTTCAAACTAATATATTAATGCCATCAATGACATGTTTGTGTGTCATTCAGTTGAAATCCGAGCGTCACTGAGCCACACCGCGGATGCCAACCAGAGCAGCTCCTGTCCGGAAGTCACTATATAATATATTATAATGTAATATGAAATAATAAAAAATATATATTTTATTTTTTTATAAAAAAAATATATATATATATAAAATATATGAGTTCCAAAAACAGTGTAAGTGTAAAATTGACCAAAAGAGACATATTTTAAGTATTTAAAAATAATATGATATTTATTATTTTTAATTTCATTCATCAGTTTTTAAAGCCTTAAAAGGAAATCATATATCCCTATTTTATTAAGTTAAATATGTTAAAATTACTTATGTGTGTATGAAGCACACATGCACCTTAAGAAATATGACAATTAATCATGAAAGCACTAAAAGAGAATTAATCATCATAGCCCTTAAACAGACAATTAATCGTCATAATCGCAATTATTAGTTTGCCAATTAATTGTCTGCCAAATTTCATAATCGTGACAGCCCTAACTGAGATGCAAATGACTGTGAATAATTGCATAACATGGTAATTTTTAGGAAATGAGAACTAGTCTTTTTATAGAACTGGTTCCCTTTTTAAAAAATACCGGAACAGACCGATTTCATGACTTTTGGTTCCGTTAACGGTTCTTGAATGTGTATTCTTCCACCCATGCGGACAGGACACTGTGCTAAAATATGTTTAAATGCACTTTAGAAGTTGGATTTCATTCGGACAAAAACAATAATTCGTCTGGTAAATGCTTTAGCCTGACTGAAATCGTATAAGTCAATTTGTCTGGCAAAGTCAGACTAATAGCAAATAATGTGACTGTAATTCGAAAGGTTCATTTGAATCTACAGAGAGAAACATACAGCGTGACCAGTGTATTCCAGTTCCTGAAAAAATGAGCTGGTTCTTTTGAATCTACACCACAAAACATACAGGGCTTCTTACTGAACGAATGACTCTTATCAGCTGGTTCTTATCAGTGAATCAAAAACTTACAGAACTGCAAGTGATTCTTTTTTCATGTCCGAAACGAAATGAACTACGAGCTGTTACATTATTATATGAACTTAAGGCTTGTGAGACTTACATCACTGCAATTACTGGATGGTTGTTTATATGTCAATATATAGGTAAAGATTCACATGAGATTTCTTGTAATGAGTGGTATTTAATACAAATTAATTAATACATTTTTCATTAAAAAGTGTAAAAACTCCTTTTGCATGTATACACTATCTGAGCACTTTATCAGTAACACCTGTACACCTACTTATTCATGCGATAATCTAATCAGCCAATCATATGGCAGCAGTGCAGTGCATAAAATCAGCATATACAGGTCAGGAGCTTTAGTTAATATTCACATCAACCATCAGAATGGGGAAGAATGTGATTTCGACAGTGGCATGATTGTTGGTGCCAGATGGGCTGGTTTGAGTATTTCTGTAACTGCTGATCTCCTGGGATTTTCACGCACAACAATTTCTAGAGTTTACTCAGAATGGTGCCAAAAACGAAAAACATCCAGTGAGCATCAGTTATGGGGACAGAAATTCCTCGTTGATGAGAGGGGTCAACGGAGAATGGCCAGACTGGTTTGAGCTGACAGAAAGGTAACTCAGATAACCACTCTGTACAATTGTAGTGAGCAGAATAGCATCTCAGAATGTACAACACGTCGAACCTTGAGGCGGATGAGCTACAACAGCAGAAGACCACGTTGACCATAGGTTTCCTAATAAAGTGCTCAGTGAGTGTATGTTCTGTTAAGATATGAAATGACCTCATTGTTTGGTAATAGACTGCCGAGGACATTTAATTCAAAAAGATGTGTATTTCTTATTTCCAAATATTTCTTCCTCAAAAGTACTAAATGAAATTGTTCATGGAACTGTTAAGGAACTGGAATCGTAAAGAGGAATCTGAATTTTTAAAGTCCTTACATTTCCCATCCCTAATCATTTAGAAATAATAAATAGTTGTTTTGTAAATTTACAATGTCTGGAGTGTGATTAGGATATAAGGATGACTTTGCGAAGTAGGATGTGTTCCCAAATTAACATCTTTTGTTGGTCATAGAACATCAAGTTAACAACATTTATTTGTCTGTGTGTGTCTGTGTCTATCTCTCCATTTAAGTCCAAAGTACACAACGGTTAGACGCGTGACACAAATTTCATCATCTGTAGAGTGCTCGAGCACTGAATATGTGCAACACAATTTTTCTAACCACGCATAATCTGAGCGTGCAGTATGCACAAGCGCTTGGGATTATTTGCACTAATAAGTGGGTCCACAAGGTAGCATCACTGACCGTTGAGCCATTTCTTTCATGAAGAAGCATTAAAAGAAGATGAAATCGCCACTAAACATCAGGAGACAAAGGTTGAAACAACAAGAGTGGATGTGTACGTCAAGAATGCGCGTGAGATCAGGAGATACCTGCATTTGTATAAAGCCATCTTTATGGGTCTAAACTGCTTAAGAGAAATAGTCCAGTATCTCATAGCAGTAGTAGCATGTATGTGGGCACAGTTAAAGGAAGTTTGCTTTAAAAGACTAGCGTTCAGCTGTACACAGATGCTAACAGCTCGTGTTAAAACCGTATACTTTGGGCTTCATTTAACGACACTGGTTAACAGGGGAACAAGCCCAAGCATGTGAACCAGTAATTCAGTCTCACCGGTTTGGCGTGGTGCTCATGCAGACTCTCTGGACCGGTGCTGTTGTGGGATTCTGTTGGTTTGGTCAGCTCCTCCTGGAGTAAATTCAGCTGGATTGGCGAGCTGGAGCGTGAACTGGAGAACAGCACTGTAGGTTGGGCTTCCTCACACCAAGAGTTGGGATTCTCCACGACCACTGGGGCGGCGCCAACCCCTGTGTCCCAGGGCTCTGGGGGTGGCTCCTGCGGAGGACGACCCTGTGGCATGGGTGGGGCACCAGGTGGGACATAGACAGAGGGCTGGGGAATGAACCAGGGTCCTGTAGGGGGCATAACCGGCAGAGCCATGCCAGGGTAGGAGGGGTAACCAGGGAGGACGACAACCATGATAGGGGGCACAGGCTGAATGGGTTGTTGGACAACTTGATCAGGCTGGATACCTGGGTGCTGATCCAGGCCAACGACACTGAGGTAGGGGGCTGTCTGAACAGGTGGCACAAAGCCAGGGTTGGGTGGTGTGGGTTGGCAGGACTCTGAGGAAGGCCAGGTGTAGTGCAATGGACCTGTGGACCTGTGAAGAGGCCAGTAGTTGCCCGGCTGTGAGCCGTAGCTATCCGATGAGTCCTCTGGTTTCGGCCGTTCGTGATTGTTAGGTGGTCGCATGACATCACCTGAAAGCGCAAGGGAAATTAGTGTTCCATGTGTTCCATGGACGTAAGTCAGTCATACATCCAATATGACGATAACATCAAACCTCACTGATTCTTGCGACACAAAGTCATGACGTTTGGTCACGAGACGTGATGCGAACAAATGAGGTTTGATGTTGTCAACATAGCCGCTATATTTGATTTAATGATTTGAGAGTGAATAATGACATAAATTTGTTCTGTTCATCAAACAAAGTGATTGTACGGAATATAGTGCATGAGTCATATCGATAACTTTTACAGTGTGTTTTTGCTGATTTTTTTGTTCTTTTTCGAGCTCGAGAGCCCAGTGTCACTTTTGACGTTTAAAAAATGGCAAATAAACTAGGGATGCACCAATGATGTATCGACTACCGATTTTTATCGGCCGATTTACAGTCACTTTGTATAAAAACACATCCGTTTACTAACACATACACACACACACACACACCTATGTGATGCGAGTCGGCCATGCTGCTGTTGTCCTGTTCTAGGTAGGAGCTGTAGGGACTCTGCAAGATACGGTGTCGAAAATGGTCCACAAATTGCTGCTCCTCTTTCCGGGTGTGGGCTGACAGCACCTCCTTAGTGAGGCCCACCAAGAGTAACTCCACCTGAGCTGCCAATGAGGTGCTGGGGGCGGGGCGTGTAGGTGTGGGGGCAGAGTCTGTTGGCTCACTGCCCATTGGAGCATCTTCCAAGGCATTAATCTCTGGAAGTAAAAAAAAACAAAAAACTATGCAATGAACCTTGAAAAAGGAGTTTTAGAGCTCTTCTTTCAAATAAATTACATTTGGATTGATATTTTGTTATCTAATGCAATGAAATGACATTTTAATCGTCACTTAAGTGGTCAAAATACTTTTTGGAGCCACTATACATGTGCAAACTCACCTGAGCCAGGTTGTGGTACGTGTACTATGGTGCTGCTGTAACTGCACTGACTGGTGATACTCATGGCTTCCGTGGGGATCGTGATGTCCCCTGCCGTTGTTGCCGAACCGGCCGAAATCTGGCTGTCTGGAGCTCCGGCGCCCTCTAGTGCAGCCTCTGAAACAGAAGTGAGAGGGTAATGCGTTTCATACCGCGCACCAAAGCAGTGCGTAAGCCAAGCTACATCGGAATTATAACAGCAATGCTATCACAGTGACAAAGCTTTTGCCGCGAGCTGCACCTATATACAGAAAATAAAGTAATTTCAAGCAGCGTTCATTTTAGGTTTTATTTTAGTCAGAATTATTGTCTTTTGATTAAAAATATCTGTTAAATATTATCACTATTTCATCATGAAATATTCATTAATTTCAGTCCATTTTACACTGACTAAAATAGCATATTTTAATTGACGATAATGTGCAAAATTACAAAAGCATGTCAAACTGTAACAGACCAAACTTTAACCAAATGCTCAAACATTTTGAAAAATGTATGAAACATTGAATGATTTTAACATGTATCATACATTTAAAGATTTTACAAATATAAACAACATGTGAAAAGTGTCCTGAAAACATCTGAAACAATAACATGTAATAAAAATATTTAAGTATTAGCTACTTTTTTTTTTGAGGTTACTACATTGTGAATTCTTCATGTTTTAAAGACTACTCCATATTCTTTTCGGATACTGCATTACATGTAGCGTGTCTTACCGCAAACAGCGTATTTACAACGCAAGTTACGCATTCTGATTAGCGTGTATTTTTTTTCTCTGTGTATTTTTGTCAACAGGATGTTTTCGTTAAAATAGTTTGTTTATCATCATGATGCGTCTTTGTTTATGATGACGAAATAAAAAAAAACTAAGATATCAATAGCAGTATAAGTCAACACCTAGAAATCTGTGTTAATCTCATCAAGGAAATTACTGAAAAACATTTTTGTTGATGAGATAAACATTTCTGATTTCTAGGAATCTACATTGACTATTTTATTTAATAACGAGCAAGAATTATAATACGGTTATGGGGAGTGGGTCATTGTGAACTATTACAAATTTGATCGTCATAAAATCAGATTTCCATGAGGACAAGTACCGCATTTACATTAAAATGGTAATTAATCTATACAGAACGAAATCTCAACATCACATTTAAGAATATCAACTGCGCACCCATCTGGATTACATCAGAGTCACTGAACAGATACTGTTTGCTTACCTGCCACTGCATGTGGAACTTGTTTCAAACCCAAAAGACGTCTTTTTTCAAACAATAAGTAAGTAGTTCACTAGATTATTTTGTGTGGCTCAATAAAGGCCTAAATTGTAAACGAATGCATTAATAAAAAGGTTTAAGATGCATTTTAAATGTTTTCTGCTAAGTTTAGCATGTCGCATGGCAACAATTGTCAGCACAGAAAGTCTCCGCTCACTGCCTCCACTGTTCAGATCGCGCTGCCAATTTGAATGCTCTAACATGTTAAGGCTAATTAATACTAACTGGCTTTTTTTTTTAATTCACCTAAAAATATGACTAAATAATGCACTGATGTTTTTATTCTGCTAAGGTGTTCGTTTGGTGCTATTTCTCGTGTTTGTGCATATCTCTGAATTCTTGATTTGGAGAACTCGGCTAGTCGAAGAGCGTTGATGATTGGTTAAAAAGAATTAGAGGGTGACCGATAGTGGATTTTGCAGATACCGATAACTACAGTGGTGGAAAATGCAGATATTTGATTAATCGGCCGATAGTTTTTAAAATCGATTTAAAGAATGTAAAACAAAAATTCTGTCTTTCCTTACTATGACAGGCACAGACATACAGACTAGAAGAGTCCAAAATTAATAAAATCCCAGATTTAGTTTATTATTCAACCAAAATCCCAATAATTACCAGAGAAAATAAGATTTGGTATATAAGGAGGCACTTTTAATTATTAACAAGCCCGACACACACCAGGAACTCTTATTTTGAAATGACGGAGGCTTGGCAATTCCGGGCTCTGGCTGGGCCACTCAAGGACATTCACAGAGTTGTCCCTAAGCCACACTTGCGTTGTCTTGGCTGTGTGCTTAGGGTCATTTTCCGGTTGAAAGGTGAACCTTCAGCCTAGTCTGAGATCCTGAGCGCTCTGGATCAGGTTTTTATTAAGGATATCTCTGTATTTTGCTGCGTTCAGCTTTCCTTCAACCCTGACCAGTCCCCCAGTCCCTGCCACTGAAAAACACCCCCACAGCATGATGCTACCACCACCATGCTTCAACGTTGGGATGGTATTGCACAGGTGATGAATGGTGTCTGGTTTCCTACAGACATGATGCTTGGAATTAAGGCCAAACAGTTTAATCTTCGTTTCATCAGACCAGAGAATCTTGTTTCTCACAGTCTGAGAGTCCTTTAGGTGCTTTTTTGTAAATTCCAAGCAGGCTTTCATGTGTCTTGCACTGAGGAGAGGCCACTCTGCCATAAAGCCCAGATCGATGGAGTGTTGCAGTGATGGTTGTCCTTCTGCAAGTTTCTCCCATCTCCACACATGATCTCTGGAGCTCAACCAGAATGACCATCAGGTTCTTGGTCACCTCTCTTACCAAGGCCCTTCTCCCCCGATTGCTCAGTTTGGCTGGGAGGCCAGCTCTAGGAAGAGTCCTGGTTGTTCCAAACTTCCTCCATTTAAGAATTATGGAGGCCACTGTGCTCTTGGGAACCTTCAATGCAGCCGAAATGTTTTTGTAGCCTTCCACAGATCTGTACCTCGACACAATCCTGTCTCTGAGCTCTGCAGGAAGTTCCTTTGACCTCATGGCTTGGTTTTTGCTCTGATATGCATTTTCAGCTGTGAGACCTTATATAGACAGGTGTGTGCCTTTCCAAATTGTCCAATCAATTGAATTTGCCACCGGTGGACTCCAATCAAATATTAGAAACATCTCAAAGATGATCCAGAGTAATGGGATGCACTTGAGCTAAATTTCAAGTGTCATAGCAAAGGGTCTGAATACTTACGTCAATGTGATATTTCAGTTTTTTATTTGTAATAAATTTGCAAAGTTATCAAAAATCTGTTTTTTCTTTGTCATTATGAGGTAGATTGATGTAAAAAAATTTAAATATTTAAAGCATTTTAGCATAAAGCTGCAACATAACAAAATGTGAAAATAATGAAGGGGTCTGAATACTTTCTGAATGAACTGTAGATACAGCAAATCCCCACGACGTGTCAGTGATTGCTTTTATTTCACCTCAAGAGTCTGCTGTTATACTGTAGAACCAAGCCGTTCTAACTGTAGAATCCTCCAGCGCTGGCCACAGAGGAATAATAATAATAAAATATCGGCATAGGTTTTTAACAATAACAGTAGTTCCAAAAACCAATTAAGGCAATGATTAATTGGTAAAACCAATATATTGGTCTACCTCTAAAACTAATCATGGGTGTGGCTTGGACATGACGTTCTTTATTTTCCTCAACGCATGAATTTTAAAATAGTCTAAATGCAGGCTTTGTTCGCCCAAGGTGCTTTAGTTCATTCAGTGGGAAAAAGCTTGGCTTCTTCCATTGTATAAATTACGCGTCAATATGGGTGCCGAAAGTAATACGCACTGCTTACGTATTACTTTTGCGTGCAGTGTGAAACAGGCCATAAAGTCGATGCAGGATTTTAGAAGGCTGATAAAGTGTGCAGGAAGGTTTTTGGTATGTACTTACCCTCTGTGTTTGTAGCATCTTTGTGTGCGTTTGCTTGTGGTTTATCTTCCTCAGACATAGAGGAAGATGAGGAGGTAGCTATGGACAGATACTCTCTCTTGCGTTTTAAAGCAGATGTTTTACAGCTTTCCAAATATCTATATACAGAAAAACAGGAACTGTCATGAAAAACATCCTGCAAATGTATGTTACATGAGAAGGCCTCTTGATAATTTGTAACACTGCCCTAACAAAAAAGTACTGTGGTGGTACCATGGTATAAAAAGGTCATACCATGTTATTTTTATATACACTGGCAGCCAAAAGTTTGGAATAATGTACAAATTTTGCTGTTTTGTAAGGAAATTGGTACTTTAATTCACCAAAGTGGCATTCAACTGATCACAAAGTATAGTCAGGACATTACTGATGTAAAAAACAGCACCATCACTATTAGAAAAAAGTCATTTTTGATCAAATCTAGAGAGGCCCCATTTCGAGCAGCCATCACTCCAACACCTTATCCTTGAGTAATCATGCTAAATTGCTAATTTAGTACTAGAAAATCACTTGCCATTATATCAAACACTGCTGAAAGCTATTTGGTTCGTTAAATGAAGCTTAACATTGTCTTTGTGTTTGTTTTTGATTTGCCACAGTATACAATAGACTGGCATATCTTGAGGTCAATATTAGGTCAAAAATGGAAAAGAGAAACAGCTTTCTCTAGAAATCAGTCAGTTATTGTTTTGAGGAATGAAGGCTATACAATGCTTGAAATTGCCAAAAAAACTGAAGATTTCATACAAACACTACAATCTTCAAAGACAAAGGACAACTGGCTCTAACAAGGACAGAAAGAGATGTGGAAGGCCAGATGAACAACTAAACAATCAGAGTCTCTAGTTTGAGAAATAGACACCTCACATGTCCTCAGCTGACAGCTTCATTGAATTCTACCCGCTCAACACCAGTTTCATGTACAACAGTAAAGAGAAGACTCAGGGGTGCAGGCCTTATGGGAAGAATTGCAAAGAAAAAGCCACTTTTGAGACAAAAAAACAAAAAGAAAAGTTTAGAGTGGGAAAAGAAACACAGACATTGGACAACAGATAATTGGAAAAGAGTGTTATGGATCTTAACCCCATTGAGCTTTTGTGGGATCAGCTAGACTGTAAGGTGCATCTGTGGCAAGTGCTACAGGAAGCGTGGGGTGAAATGTCACCTGAGTATCTGGACAAACTGACAGCTAGAATGCCAAGGATCTGCAAAGCTGTCATTGCTGCACATGGAGGATTTTTTGATGAGAACTCTTTGCAGTAGTTTAAGAAGTTCTGAACATTTGTGATCAGTTGAATGCCACTTTGGTGAATAAAAGCACCAATTTCTTTCCATAAGAGCAAAATCTGTACATTATTCCAAACTTTTGGCCGCCAGTGTATGTACATTAGCGAACACATTATTAGGTACACCTCTACACCTACTTATTCATGCAATTATCTAATCAGCCAATCGTGTGGCTGCAGTGCAATGCATCAAATCATGCAGAAAAGTGTCAGGAGCTTCAGTTAATGATGTTCACTTCAACCATCAGAATGGGGAAAAAATGTAATCTCAGTGATTTCGACCATGGCATGATTTTTGGTGCCAGGCGTGCTGGTTTGAGTATTTCTGTAACTGCTGATCTCCTGGCATTTTCAACACGTCGCCTTGAGGCGAATGGGCTACAACAGCAGATGACCACGTCGGGTTCCACTTCTGTCAGCCAAGAAGTGAAACCAGACATGGTCTTCAACTGTTGTATCCCATTTGCTTCAAGGTTTGACAAGCTGTGCATTCTGAGATGCTATTCTGCTCACTACAATTGTATAGAGAGGTTATCTTAATTAACGTAGCCTTTCTGTCAGCTCGAACCAGTCTAGCCATTCTCTGCTGACCTCTCTCATAAACAAGGCGTTTCATCCGCAGAACAGCCGCTCATTGGATGTTTTTTGTTTTTGGCACCATTCTGAGTAAACTCTAAATACTGTTGTGTGTGAAAATCCCAGGAGATCAGCAATTACAGAAACACTTAAACCAGCCTGTCTGGCACCAACAATCATGCCACGGTCGAAATCACTGAGATCACATTTTTTCCCCATTCTGATGGTTGATGTGAACATTAATTGAAGCACCTGCCCCATATCTGCATGATTTTTTGCATTGCACTGCCACAGTCAGCTGATTAGATAATTGCATGAATAAGTAGGTGTACAGGTGTTCCTAATAAAGTGGTCAATAAGTGTGTGTGTGTGTATATGTGTATATATATATATATATATATATATATATATATATATATATATATATATATATATATATATATATATATATATAAAATGACTCAGTACTCCTAGGTATTTCAAAGAATACCACACCATGGTACAAGTAAAAAGCTATGAAGCAAACATGATGTGACTCACCTAATGATACTGTCCACACAGTTGATTTGCTGGTAGGATGGAATGTGTGGTTGTTTTCTGGCTTCCTGCAGAGATTTCTTAAAGTGGCCTCTGATTCCCATTCTCAGACTGGTGTTCGGAGGAGTGCCCGCTCCCGACACTTCCAGAAACACATACGGTCAGAACACAATTAATGATTTATGATGAATTGGGCTAATTTGCCCTGTGTGGGTTCTGGTGACTTTATGTTAACAGAATAAAAGGTTTCCAACTTATACTCCTAAATCAGGGTTTTATATTTATTACATAATTAAAGCAGGAAATTGTTTTTGTTTTCTTTTTTAATTTGGTAAAAGACAGAAAATTTCCAGCAAATGCAACCACTGTCTGTAACTTTTGCAATTAATTTGTGGTTTTGGATTTAAGTTATCTATTATGTGCCATACAGTTATACAGTGTTTGGTTTCTCATTATGGCACATGTTAGAACTGAGTTGAACAAATATGTTTTGAACATACTTGCAGTGGGTGGCCCTAAATGTGTGAGCATCCTCTGAGAGCCTAGATACGCTGGCTGGCCCCAATTTTTCACTTTATTAACATCAGCACAGAACTGTTGCATTGTCATCTACAAAAAGCACAAAATATTAATCGAAATCAAATTTATGTTAAAACAAGCAAATAATAATCATAAATCAGATAACTCTTTTTAAAGCTAAAGTGTGTAACTTCTGCACCACCAAACAAAACTGCAACAATAAACATTGTTTTAAAAGTTTTCCTGAAAATTCCCTTCACCTGCCATTGGTCAAAAAAATAGATAGTCCCGCCCCAAACTCATGCCATTAGTTGGGTCAGTGAGTGCCTTTACATACACATTCTAACACCGATTATGCTTAATAAGACAACAAAGTCTGTGGTCATGTAAACGCCTTAAACAGCTTTCCTTTATCGGGGTACGGTCATAAATAGCTTAAGAATAAACGATCGACACTTTGCCCAATTCCCCAATTTCGCGTTGCATGTAAACACCTTTACTGGCATTCTTACTGACTTATCCAATTGCGCATGACTGTTTACATTTTGATGACAAAAGCAGAGAATAACCCTATGATTTCAAGTCTCATTTGAAAGCAGGTTCCCTATCTGTCACTCACTCGACGTTGTGTCGATGTAGTGACACTAGGGGTCACTCTTGGGAGCCCCAAACACCTCTGCTTTTTTGAAAAATGGCCAATGAGAATAGGCGAGTGGAATTTGCATGCCACTCCCCCGGACATACGGTTATAAAAGGAGCTGGTATGCAACCACTCATTCAGATTTTCTCTTCGGAGTCGAGCGGTTGTATTCAGTGCACTGAATTCAATTCCCTCCAAAGACGCACCTCAAAACTGCTGGATTTACGGTGCATTTCAGCGGCTTCTCCCCCTCTGCACCCGTGGAGTGCAGAGAACGCCCCTGGGTGCTTCGGCAGAGTGAAAATAAGAGAGTATATTCTAAAAGAGTATATTTTCATTCACAAAAAGATCGGCACACACACGGAACGTCTTTTTAAAGATGCCTTTCCGTTTGTGTGTTATTCGTGGTTGCGGTCGTTATCTCTCCGCTTCTGACGGCCATGATCGTTGTCTTACGTGTCTGGGCACTGCCCACGTGGAGACATCGTTCGTGGATGAGTCATGTCCTCATTGCAAGAACATGATCATGGCAATGTTATGGTCGCGGCTTGCTTTCGTAAGCCACCCCAGCGGCTCCCCGCACCGGTCCTTCTACCTACGGGTTTGAGGCCGCGTCGGTTAGCACTGGGGGCGATTTGGGGACATCAATGGGACCACCTCCACCGGGTATCCCCCCACAGTCCTCCCATTCCCCAGCAAGCTCGCTTTCCCCGATCAGGCTCTTGCACGAGACTGCCGGCTCGTCTCAGCACGAGTTTGACTTCTCGTTCGGAGCTCGGGAAGATGATGAGTTATCAAGCGCAGCATCGGAGAGCGGGCTCGTCCAGTCTGACGCGGAGGCTTTCACGGCCACGCCCCGTCCCCTTTCCTTTCTCTGCTCCGGCACCTCAGCCGACTGGGGCTTCGGGTCAACTGGGAAAAGAGCAAGCTCTCCCCGGTTCAGAGCATCTCTTTTCTCGGTTTGGAGTTGGACTCCAAATGAGAGCACGCAGTCGGTGCTGAACTGTCTGAAGGTGTTCAGACGGAGGACAGCGGTTCCACTGAAACTTTTGCAGAGGCTCCTGGGGCATATGGCATCCTCAGCGGTGGCCACACCGCTCGGGTTAATGCATATGAGACCGCTTCAGCACTGGCTTCAGACTTGAGTCCCGAGATGGCATGGTGCCGCGGGACACATCGCGTGACCATCACGCCGATCTCTCGCCGCCTCTTCAGCGCTTGGACCGACCTTGCATTTCTACGGGCAGGGGTTCCCCTAGAGCAGGTCTCCAGGTGCGTCGTGGTTACAACAGACACCTCCAAGACGGGTTGGGGCGCCGGATGCAATGGGCACACAGCCGCTGGCTCCCGGACAGGCCCGCGGCTGCGTTGGCACATCAACTGCCTAGAGTTGTTGGAAGTACTGCTCGCCCTGCGGAGGTTCCAGCCATTGATCCAGGGCAAGCACGTGTTGGTCTGGATGGACAACACAGTGACGGTAGTGTACATCAACCGTCAAGGCGGTGTACGCTCCCGTTGCATGTCACAACTCGCCCGCCGTCTCCTCCTCTGGAATCAGCAGCCTCAAGTCGCTACGAGCCACTCACATCCCGGGCGACCGCAGCAGACGCGCTGTCATGTCAGGTTACACTCAGGGGAGAGTGGAGACTCCACCCTCAGGTGGTCCAGCTGATTTGGAGTCGATTCGGTCAAGCACAGGTAGACCTGTTTGCTTACCGGGAATCCTCCCACTGCCCGCTTTGGTACGCCCTGACCGAGGCACCCCTCGGTATAGATGTGCTGACACACAGCTGGCCCCCTGGACCACACAAATATGACCCTGTGCAAGGTCAGGGAGGACAAGGAGCAGGTCGTCCTAGTAGCAACCTATTGGCCCACCCAGACGTGGTTCTTGGATCTCACGCTCCTTGCGACAGCCCCCCCCCTGACAAATTCCCCTGAGGAAGGACCTTCTTTCTCAGGGATGGGGCACCATCTGGCACCCACGACCAGACCTCTGGAATCTCCACGTCTGGCCCCTGGATGGGATGCGGAATACCTAAGTGGCCTACCACCCGTGGTGGTAGACACGATCACTCAGGCTAGGGCTCCCTCTACGAGGCGCCTGTATGCCTTGAAGTGGCATCTGTTCGTTAAGTGGTGTTCTTCCCGACGCGAAGACCCCCAGAGATGCGCAGTCAGATCGGTACTTTCCTTCCTGCAGGAGAGGCTGGAGGGGCGGCTGTCCCTCTCCACCTTGAAGGTGTATGTAGCCGCTATTTTGGCTCATCACGATGCAGTAGACGGTAAGTACTTGGGGAAGCACGACTTGACCATCAGGTTCCTGAGAGGCGCTAGGAGGTTGAAGCCCTCCAGACCGCGCCTCGTCCCCTCATGGGACCTCTCTGAAGTCCTTTGGGGTCTACAGGGAGCTCCCTTTGAGCCCTTGGAGTCAGCTGAGCTTAAGGCACTCTCTTTGAAGACTCCATTCCATCAAAAGGGTACGGGACCTGCAGGCTTTCTCTGACAGCGAATCGTGCCTGGAGGTCGGTCCGGGTTACTCTCACGTGATCCTGAGACCCCAACCGGGCTATGTGCCCAAGGTTGCCACGACCCCTTTTAGGGATCAGGTGGTGAACCTGCAAGTGCTGCCCCAGGAGGAGGCAGACCCAGCCTTGGCGTTGCTGTGTCCGGTACAGCTTTACACATCTATTTGGATCACAGGCAGAGCCTTAGAAGCTCAGAGCAGCTCTTTGTCTGCTTTGGTGGACAGCGGAAAGGAAGTGCTGTCTCCAAACAGAGGATCGCCCACTGGGTCACTGACGCCATCGCGATGGCATATCAGGCTCAGGATGTGCCACCCCCTGCGGGGTTACGAGCCCACTCTACCAGGAGTGTGGCGGCCTCCTGGGCCCTGGCCAGTGGCGCCTCTTTGGCAGACATCTGCAGAGCAGCGGACTGGGCAACACCCAACACCTTTGCGAGGTTCAACAATCACTGGGTTGAGCCGGTCTCGTCCCGTGTATTGGCAGGCACGAGCAGGTAAGTTCCGGGACAGCTGGCCAGGTGTACCGCTTGCGCAGACTGCCTTTCCCCTCCCTTGAGGTGAAGACGTGCGCTCTTGACTCCCAGTCGTGTTCACAGACTGTGATCCCTGGATGACTTTCCTCCTTAGCCCTCTGGCAGTTGAGTTTGCGGAGAAACTCGCTGACCGGCCCAGTACGTGCGCTAATGAGCCCCTGTACTGAGGTAGGTGCTCCACATGTGCTGGTTTCCCGAAGGCGACCCCATGTGATATTTTCCACAAAATCGTTCCCTGTCGGCAAACTGCGCCTTCCTTGGGCAGAGGCCCCTCTGCCCCCAGTCGCCATGCTCTGTAGAAACTCCTTCCCCTTCGGGTAGGACCTACCATGGGACCTCTCCACATGACATACTTCTGACAAGACTCGGTAAGTCCATGTGACGTATTCCACTCAAAATACCCCCCCCTTTTGAGCGGGGTGTGGTCTCCGCGATGTCTTCCCCTTGGGAGGGACACCCCCCGACGCAGACACTTATGGCTCCCAGTCAGTTAACAAATTCCACTCTTTTTGGGGAGAAAAGAGAGGAAAAGATGCCTCGGCTGGGCTAGCCTGTCCCTACAGTTGGGCAGCTGACTTGTTCCTGATGGACCGTTCGACGCTCATAAGAGCATTGGGGGAGGTTACGTGACGGCCTGGTGTGCTGGCTACGAGGCACACAGCGGTCTGCTCATCACAAACCACCAGTTCACGTAACACAGTTCAGATAGTTGTGGCGTTTTGTATAGGGACCCCTAGTGTCACTACATCAACACAACGTCGAGTGAGTGACAGATAGGGAACGTCCTGGTTACTCTCGTAACCTCCGTTCCGATGGAGGGAACGAGACGTTGTGTCTCAGCTCCTCAGCACAAAACCTGAATGAGTGGTTGCATACCAGCTCCTTTTATACCCGTATATCCGGGGGAGTGGCATGCAAATTCCACTCGCCTATTCTCTCTGGCCTTTTTTCAAAAAAGCAGAGGTGTTTGGGGCTCCCAAGAGTGACCCCTAGTGTCACTACATCGACACAACGTCTCGTTCCCTCCATCAGGGAACGGAGGTTATGAAAATAACCAGGATGTTTTCTTGTGTTGCACCTTTATTGGTTTGCAAGTAAACTCGTAAAACGGGTTATTTTATGAGGAAATCAACGTACAAATGTCTTACTTATAGCTGTCTATGAATATTAAGCTGGGATACGAGAACACATTTTAACCAACAAAATTACACTTCAGATTGGAAAAACATTCACAAAGCGGAGCTGAAGTCGTACTGGTCTGTGTGAATCTTCCCAGATGTTTCCGTTGCTGTCGCTGGAGGACGCAACGCTGATGTACTGCTCATGAGAGCCATTACTGCCCATACTGCCATAACCACTGGAACCATTGTTATGAACTGGCTGAGAGAGAAACAGACACAAAACACAAACAATCAGCTTCAGAAAAGTGGTTTACTAGTGTGGCTCTCCTCTGGGTTTTGTTTAGGTTTCAGTTGTTCTCACCTGCAAGAAAAGCTTGTAGATTGTGGCCTGCAGCTCTTTAACGTCCTCACACATAGCTGTTTGCTCTGCGTTACTCTGCGCAGTGAAAACGTCTTCATTTACAGGTCCACTACAGCGGAAAACAGCCATTTATATTTGTGTGAATTTGACTTAACCAATTTGGTAATAGTGAGAATAATAGTGAGCTGGCTCTTACGTGTGAACTTTGTGCCTGCCGATGATGAAGGCCACCTTGCGGCTCCAAGGGTTGATGAAGCTGGACCAGCTGGAGTCCAGGGTGATGTAGTCTCCGTTCTGACACCGGAAGCGGATGGGTGAGTGCTCAAATGGAGGCTGACCCACATACTTCAGAACTGAGGAGAAACAACATCAGAAGGAAAAACTTAGGAAGATAGTTCACCCAAAAATGACAGAATTTTCGTTTTCGGTGAACTATCCCTTTAAAATGTAGATGAGAACATGCATACTTTTGCGATGCATGGACAGCATTAGATGCCGATCATCTGGATGCAGGCAGGTCAACACTGAGGTTCCAATCAGGTCCTGAGGAAGATAGCCGAGCAGAGGCACAGCACTGCACACACAAACACACACACACACACACACACCATTCACAACTGATTCAGAACTTTTGGTAACACTTCATTTAAAGCCTATATATGGGTGTTTCTTCAACTTCGGGCAGCCCTGTGAAATTCTAGAAAGCATAATCTTTACACGTCACGTATATTATTACATGGCGCTCTGAAATACTTGATTCTGATTTGGTTAATGGCGCCATCTAGCTGTCTGATATCTCTGAGTGATAACCGCACATCCACATATCAGACTGCTCATTCGGGTATTGCCAGTCATCTTTCCTGCTTCTTGGATCACAGTGCTCCGCCTCACAACGGGGTCCTGATCAACCTCTGGGTTTATTTTGCAAAAACAATGGGCTGACTGCACATTATCCCTTAATTATATTATAGTAATAGTTAAATGATAGTTTATTTGTCTGCTAATAATGTGATGCATGTATATGCATCACAGGGGATTTGTCTTTTTTACTAAAATCATTGGAAGTTCCCACCACATCTCAAATTCTGTATTTATTGTGTTAAATCTGTGGTAGAAATTACGCTGATGGAAATTACATTTTTAAAGCTGAAGCATGTAATTTCTGCGACACTAGCAACACCAAACATAATTGCAATAAACATTGTTTTCAAAACAGCTTTCTGAACACGCCCCCCCCACCCCACACCGTTGGTCAAACAAAGAGATAGCCCCACCCCCAACTCACACCATTGGTTGAATAATGTTTGTGGGTGGGGTCTAAACGGGTCGCTCAAAACATACAGTGGAATTTTCATGGCGCCAAAGAGACAGTTGATGTGTCTGAAATCGTGTCCTGTAACAGTATGTACTGTATTTGATTCTGGATGCACTTATCTGCCACCAAAACAGTACGTTCTTTTAGGTATGCATGCGAGTAGTATGAATAGATTTTGGAAATACTTCATCCGCGGATGTGGGCATTGACCCGTGACTCGCATATATGACGTAAGAACAACAACCGTGAAAATGATCTGCTCTGGCTTTGGTAAACAAGCACAATTTAAGCACAAGGAACAATTATCTTGGTATATGTAGCACTTACAGTTGAGAAGAGCCGTCTGACTCGCAGTTCACCGCTGCACTTTTAAATCCAGCTTTTTGAACGTGAAGTCGCCTCAGCCCCCGAGGCATTATGGGATGGTTAAGTGTCTAGTCAATCTGCACTTCAGAATCTCGCCAGAAATAGTAGGTCATCCGGGCATTTCTCGCTTACTCTGCATGAATACTGTGGATTCGAACATACTACTCCATTGGCATACTGTTTTTGGCATACTATATAGTAGAGAAATATGGATATTCGGACGCAGCGTGTGTTTACAGTTTTCGAGAAAATAAACCTCTAAATGACTTGACTAGATGACTCTGCATATTAAACTGAGATAGAAGAAAGTATTCTAACACCGAAAAAGTTACATACTTCAGCTTTAACGTTTTTAAAATAAAATGGCCGACTACTTTGTCTTGCTAAGGCTAATTTTATAGCTAAAATTTTATGTATCCTACATAAACACAATTAAATATTTTCACACTTTTTGCATAATTTGACAAAATTACAGCTTGAATGGAAATGACGGCCAATAAAAAATAAAAAGTGATATTTACTATTTTTCTTTGTTTTATTCAAACGTATTTCATATCAAGCATGCTCTTTACTGGCACTTTTGTTGACTTGGTTAACAAGTACACTTAACTTATAAAAAAATGTTATGAGGGTTTACATTTCTGGTATGGTGGAAATGGCGCCACAACTGGTGGACAGTCAAATTTATAGAATCATTTTCACACAATTAGTATTGAAATTATTTGTCAATTTCGCTCTTTGTTTAGATTTCCAGAGCTTAATTTTTTTGTTATTTGTCATTTTATAATCTATTTTCATAGTTTAATATTGAAAGACTGGGTAAAACAAGGCTAAAACAATACAATCTATACAAAAAAGGCTTTTGAAAAGTACCAAAAATCAATGGTGAAGGCCTGATAAAAAGTTTCCAATTCAGTTTAAATGAGATCTTCATATAGCAAAAAGTAAAAAAGTGAAATCTGTTTGTTTTAATAAAATCTTGAATACATTTTACCCGATAATCACTCAAATGTTCTTGTAAAAAATGTTGTAATACATTTTAATAATCTCTAAAGACAAGAGCAACAAACACTAAATTTGTCTTCCCTCATGTTCTATGATTGGGCTGGGCGATATATCTAATATTCACTATACAATTACAATGATTTTGCTGGAAACATACAATTAAACAGTATCACGTGTATTGCACTGATTTTAAAGTACTTTTCATTTGGCCATTAAGTTTCCGAAAGACCATGTCATTATACTGGATTTGTGATGTTTCCATGTGTCTTGTGAGTATGGAAGCATTAAGACAGGTTAGTGTTTTATATTTTGTATATAATTTATTAATTCCGGTTAAATCAGTTCACACCGTCAACGATTCGCTTGCATCATCGCTCGAAAATGTTCACCGAAGTATTGTGCTATTTATTACAATGCTTTTTAGTGTTGTTACGTTGGTGCATATGAATGAAAATGATTAAATATCAACTGAAAAACAGTGTGGAAAACATTGCATGAAGTATTTTAAATCTACTTAACAACAGCATACTATTTGGATAAAATTATGATTTCTCTTGGGTCAAAAAAAAAACTCCATTTCAAATTGGTAATTTCAGAGCAAATGTATTAATACTGAGATTTTGATTATCTTCAAAAGGCAACAATATATATATATATACACACACACACACACACACACACACACACACACACAGTATACAGTATATATATCTATATATTATCACCCACCACCAGTTTAAATGCTTCATACTTATTAAAGGTTTAACCATAAATAGGTTTGCAGTAGAACAGTGGTTACAAATGATTAAGAAAAGATTTAAATATATTACAATGTGTATTATATGGTGTTCATTAAGAATACCTTTATAGTGCAAATATCAAATAAAGTCTTATTATTTCAGCACATCCCTTATAACTTTATTTGAATGGTAAAGCATTTCACTTTATTTGTATTTTTTGCTTAAATATCTTCGCTTGTTTTAAAATCACTCACCGGTCATCCACTTCTAAAAAAACACAGCCAGGCGAATGTGTCGTGCTGAACACACGCTTGTCTATGGGAATGCGAGGGGCTGAAGACAAACAAACCAACACACAAGTAATCAGGCGTCATTTTGTATCTGGGTGCAAACCTGACAAGACAGCACGACATCTCTTGTAATTCAGAATATGAAATGGACAAGTTTAAGGTCAGAGGGGCCGTACCCTCGTATCCTGAGATGATGCGTTCGACAAGGGCCAGACAGCAGGGCTCCGGCTCTACGCTTGACCCCTGAACCCTCAGAAGGTACGGAGTGATCCGGAAAGGAATATAACGCATCTCTCCATCTCTATCTTTCCCTCCTCTGAACGTAGACACAACACACATAAAAATGAAACATACCAAATGAGAAACAAGTAATTAAGTTAGTCTTATAATGACTAAGTAAACAGTCTTCTATGAATGCAGTGACCTTAGTGTTCATAAGAGCCAGTGTTAATATTGTTAACAAACAAACTACAATGAAATAATATAGCCTACTAAATAATAACATTTTTGTTAACTGAAATAAAAATAAACATTTTTTATATATATATATATATATATATATATATATATATATATATATATATATATATATATATTACATTTAATGTTAATACATTAATGTTAATATTTTTTGACATATATAAAACTAAAAATTAATTGGAGAAACTACATAACTAACTAAACTAATAAGATTAAATTTCCATGAATACATTTTATTTTGATTATTAATTTATTTTGAAATTATATACATATATACACACACCGATCAGCCACAACATTAAAACCACCGCCAAAACAGCACCATCTCGCATCTCAGAATAGCATTCTGAGATGATATTCTTCTCATCACAATTGTACAGAGTGGTTATCTGAGTTACTGTAGACTTTGTCAGTTCAAGCCAGTCTGGCCATTCTCTGTTGACCTCTCTCATCAACAAGGTGTTTCCATCCACAGAACTGCCGCTCACTGGATGTTTTTTGTTTTTGGCACCATTCGGAGTAAATTCTAGAGACTGTTGTGTGTGAAAATCCCAGGAGATCAGCAGTTACAGAAATACTCAAACCAGCCCGTCTGGCACCAACAATCATCCATGCGATTATCTAATCAGCCAATCGTGTGGCAGCAGTGCAGTGCATAAAATCATACAAATACGGGTCAGGAGCTTCAGTTAATGTTCACATCAACCATCAGAATGAGGAAAAAATGTGATCTCAGTGATTTCGACCGTGGCATGATTGTTGGTGCCAGATAACCGCTCTGTACAATTGTGGTGAGAAGAATAGCATCTCAGAATGCTATTATGAGATGTGTGTTGGCACTGCTTTGGTGGCACGAGGGGGACCTACACAATATTAGGCAGGTGGTTTTAATGTTGTGGCTGATCGGTGTATATACCTTTACAACCTTCACTAAACATGAAATGCCACTAGGTAGATGAATTTGGTAGCCATAAAATACTAAGTCCCATCTAAAATAAAGACTACATGTAGTGAAATACTAAAAACTAAACTAGAAAACACTGAAAAAACTACAAATAAACTAAAACTACCAGTCATAGAGTGAAAACTAACAAAAATTAAAACAAATTGAAAAGCAAACAGAAAAAAAAAAAATCTAAATTGAAAACTGTAATTATACTGAGCAGGTATATGAGTCCTAAATGACTGATTTGATAATTGTGTCATATGTGTAGCATATAAAACACACTGACCTTATTCGACAAAAGAAGGACTTGACCTGCGCACATTCCAATAGAACCGTCGCTAGGGAAAGAGAACGGAGACAAATGTAAATAAAAAACTTTTATTTCTATGTGTAGAACAGAACGTTCCAAGACAGATTTAAAGTCATACAGGTTTGTAACAGCATGAGGGTGAGTATGCTAAATAATGCCAGAATATATATATATATTTGGTGAACTATCCCTTTAAGCATTATATTGTTTATAAATTAAATTCCATGAAAGTTTTACCATTTAATCTTTAACAAAAAGAGTGAAAAGGATAAACTAGAAATGGCCGTTCTAAAGTGACTCACCGTTGCTTCTGCCCACGTTCCAGGGTGCCAAGCATGGTTGTGCCGTGTGTGAGTAAAACACGTTGACGTCCTGGTGATACAGCAGCTCCACGAACTTGGCAGACTCCAGAAGCTTCCGTTTGCAGTGCAGCACGCTGGAGGCTTGTTCTGACGTGTACACCACCTTCCCAGACACCAGTGAGAACACCAGCACAAACTCGGTGGAAATGCAGTTGGGACGTACCGTGTTTGTCAATTTGTGTTCGGATGTAATCCCCTCCAGCTCATCAAGGGTGCACACTGTCACGTCTCGTCTCTCCTCGAGACCGCTGCTCATTAGTAAGTTGTAGTACTCGCTGTTTGCTGCAGAGGAAACATAGAAAGAACACGAAACAGTTTGGGAAATTGCACATAAGCAGTGCATCACAGACTGACTATAGACATTTATTTCTAATCACTTCAATCGGAAATTCATAGAAATACATGTATGCAGTCCAGACAGAATTTCAGCTTTTAATGTGCATTACTGAAATGCCCTTAGGACATAAAAGTGTAATCTAAGTAAGGAGAAACTTATAGACATACTGTAGACTTTATGCTTATCAGAAAATTAAACGCTTGAAAGGCCATACAATACTTCACAACTTTATAAAGCTACTAACAACAAATGGGCGCTGATAATATGAAGCCAGTCATGAACATTTAGAAGGGCATAATTTTTTTTCCAACCAAAAAAATTCTTTCCACACAGGAAAAAAGCAATTTAGCAATTGTCAAGCCATTTCATGAGGTCCTTTAAAGGCAGAATAAGAAAGAATAAATCTGAGGGAATTTAAAGGGAATTTGAAGATGCAGAAAAAAATGATTAAGAATTGAATATTTAAATAGAAAATTAAGATGCAGATATTAAAAATAGAAAAAAAGAAAATCTGTAGATGGAAACTGAGATGCACAAATGAAATAGAAAAATTAATTAAATAGAAAAAATATATAATTTTTATCTGCAAGAGGAAATTGAGATGCAGAAAGAGGCAAATTATAAATTAAAAACAGAAACAAATTAAAAAATCTGGAGGATATTAAAATGCAGTAATTAAAAGAGAAATTAGGTAAAAGAAATTATTACAATAAATTATTACAAAATATGCAGAATGAAACTTAAAATTTAGAAATTAAGAATTACAAATAATTAAAATAAATACTAAAAAATTGCAGAAGAAAAAATAAATTAAGAATTAAGAGGGATATTAAGAGTTAAAATAAATACAAAAATAATTTTAAAAAAATGCAGACGAAAACTGAGATGCACAAATTAAAAAGGGAAATTAAGAAAAGAAAAAATATGTAGAAGAAAATGAAATGAAGCAATTAATAGGAAAATTAAGAGTAAAAAAAAATAAGAAGAAAAACGGCAGAAGAAAATTGAGATGCACAAATTAAAAAAAGAAATTAAGAATATAAAATAATGAAAAGAAATTATAAACAATTATGCAGGAGGAAACTGAGATACAGAAATTAAAAGGAAACTTAAGAATTACAAATAACAAAAAGAAATAATAAAACAATCTGCAGAAGGAAACTAAGTTGCAGAAATGTATATTAGAAATTAAGAATATAAAATAATGAAAATAAATAATAAAAATCTGCAGAAGGACACTGAGATGCAGAAATTAAGACAGAAATTAAGAATATAAAATAATGAAAATAATAAAAATCTGCAGAAGGACACTGAGTTGCAGAAATTAAGATGGAAATTAAGAATATAAAATAATTAACATAAATAATAAAAATCTGCAGGAGGAAATTGAGATACAGAAATTAAAAGGAAAATTAAGACTTAAAATTAACAAAAAAGAAATACAAAATCTGCAGAAGGAAACAGATGCAGAAATTTACATTAGATATAGATTAAGAATAAGAAAAAATTCAAACAAATAATAACACAAAAAAATAAAAAAAATTGGCACAAAAAATAAATTGAGATGCAGAAATTTTAAAGAGAAATTAAGAGAAATTTGCAGAAATATTAATAAATGATTTGCTTGGATGCACCCCCCCCCCCAAAATGAAATAAAAATCTTCAAAAATGTAAGTTAAACACACAGAATTTTCAATTTCAATCTGTCATGTTTCCAAAACTCATTCTTTTAAGGAGTCAGGGTGGGTGTATATTTTAATCTCATACAGTCTGTTGAGCAGTTTGTAAAAACAGGCCTTTAAAAAACTCAAAGTTTGAAACACAGGAAGTACAGCCACAGCACTGACAAAGCACTTTAGCCACATTCCAGTGGGTTGAGTTTCACAATTACTTAACAACATGACGCATATGATGATGAGGTCATACAGAAAATATCTAAATCTGCCCAAATCTCCACCAATACAGGCTTCATTTTTGACATCCAATACAACCCTTACATCAAAAACACAGTGCTGACAACATATCATGGCATATAAAAGGACTGTGCAGGGATTTTACCACCAGCGAATGGTTAGGACCGGCCCGCCCTTCCTGCAGACGGAGCTAAGGGACTATTACATAATCGGAGACTCTCTACCGCGGATGGAATACAGAGTGCTGGCTTTATCACTACAAAACCATTTAATCACAAGACAGAACTGTGTGTTTGAGTGTTTACCTTGAACTTGTTTAACACAGTTGAGAGCGTAGTTCAGTGCTTCTACAGTACTGGCTTTGCTGCGGCTTCTCTTCTCAGATGGCAGCCATTTCTTCATCTCCTGCACCGTCTGCATCACCTCTCGGTGCATCTGCTCTTGGCCCTGCTCCGTCTGCTTACTGCATACACAAAAACACACATTTGCTTTCACATATTGTGAAAAATTCATATTCACATTTGTTGCTGTTAATATAAACTTTCGAGTTTCGAGTCCGGTCTGGGTCGTGTCCCGTGTCCCCTGAATGTTTGTACACAGTGCATCCAGAGAATTTCGCTTGGCGCACGGTGACACTGACATGAAGACATGGGCAAGATAGACAGTCGGAAACCAATAAGAACATTTGTTTCTGCTGGGATGGGAATTTTCCAACCAGGATGGAGGCGAGACATTTCTAGCGCTATAGTGAAATGCTGATGTGCGAACAGTGCGAGTCATAATTTGCACTGAAAATATACTTCGCTGCTAAACGCGAACATATTAATGCATTTTTAATGAGAGCTATCGATTTAACGCATTAACTTAGTGCGATTAATAATATGAAAACATAACGCATTAAAAAAAAAATAACGCAATTAATTATGCCCCCGATCTGTACGCAAGTTCGGTAAAAAGGAATGTTCCTACCAACGGAAAAAATGTGTGGCAGTATGGGACAGTCAGCGCAACTCCAGCTGTACAGGATATGGATGGGTGATACCACTTATATTATTTTCAAACCGATCCCAAGTACTATCGTCGATTCTGATACCAATACAGATACGTTTGTTAAATGGATTTTGTTTTTGCAAATTCTTGATACAAAATAGGCTTAAGCTAAATATTATTAGACTTCTGTTTTAACATTTAACAAAAATTACAGATTATATTCAATGCTTTAACAACCTCACATTTAAAATTGACTTGTGACAACAAACATCAATCAAACTCATTAAAATGTCACATTTAGAATTGTTGTTGTTTCGTGTAAATTAACTCCAGCTCCAATTTGAAACGTGCAATACAGCTTTTTTATTTAAACTAAATAAAATCACTTATCACTTTGAGATTCAACATTTTTTGTGAGGATCGATATTCTCGATAAAACATCCATATCAGATGTTTAGTACAGGCAACACACCTCGTCAAACCAAAAAGCAGGACGCGCTTTTGCGTTCAAAGACATCTAGACCAAGCACAACAGAGTGCAGGATTCTCGAGATGTGTTTTCAATGTTTCAAACTACCTTTAACTTGACACAGAATGTAAACACATAGATCGTGTGACTACAGATGCGACGCAACCAACGTAAGACGCTCCAAAAGCGTCCATCTGACGCATGAGTATATACACCAACAATAAAAAATAATAGGCCAATAACAGGGTTATGTTCAGTGATGTGGAAATTAAAACTGACTTTTAAGCCACTTTTTGTATTGTCTAAATGCTTTACTTGTCTGCTGGAACAATATATGTATATGATATAATGTATTTGAATTATCTTAATTATAATATTTATTGTATTATATTTATAGTTATTTTAATTATAACAGTACTAAATACAGTACTAAATCATTTTTATTTGGGGGCCTTTGAGTACATTTTTATATACGAATAATTGCGATTAATTCGAGTAATTAATCGGCACGTCCTGTAATTATATTTAATATTTATTATATTATATTTAAAGTTATTTTAATTATTATATTTATTATTATTTTTATTTGGGGTTCTTTCTGAATAAATCTTGACATGCAAATAATTGCAATTAATTTAAATAATCGGGACATCATGTAATTAATTTGATTACAAATTTTAATTGATTGACAGCCCTAATTATATGATGTAAAGTATTTGAATTATCTCTGAATTATAACATTTATTATACAATATTTAAAAGGTATTTTAATTATTATATACAAAATTATTTTTATTTGGGGGCCTATCTAGCGTGAATAATTGGGATATCGTAATTAATTCGATTAAAAAATTTAATCGATTGTCAGCCCTAATTTAAATACACCTTAGAGCTACTGAACTTACGCGATCACACGTTGCAGATGCTGGCTAAGTTAACGGAGTTGTCGGTAATTAAATCAAATGTCATATTTTTCTGCCTGTTAGGGTTACTTGGTGCTGTATTTATTGTGCCACATTATTTAAGTTGATATTTTTAGTAAGGAAACAATTTCACTACTAAACAGAGATCAAAGCACAATTTGGTACAAATTAAAACATATAACCATTAATACCTCTATATTAAGATATAGTTTACATGAATATTACTACATTCAAAATATAATGCTTAACCGTTTATATTTTAGTAGTACTTTATGTATGTATTAGTTTAGTTTACTACTCAGAGTTATTATAAAGTGTTACTCATATAACTAGCAGCCTAATAAAAAGAACTTACAATCAAACCTATCCATTTAAATAGATATTTGGGTTAACATGTTTTTGTTTTAATAGTGCACAGCATGGCAGCAAGGAACTATCTTACCCTGACACTGCAGAAAAAAGCATATTGTACGTTAACATACAGTATAGATAGACTATGATTACATCAGGCCATAAAGTGTTTTAATGAAAATAATATTTCTTACACATTCTATGCAATAGATGAACTGAACATCTAACATAGTTCATAGTAAATTCACAGTATGCCCACCTCTTCAGTCACCACTATACCACTGGTTTGGATCAGGTTAGATTACCTGCACTCCGTGTGATGAGCGCTGTGGTAACTGGAGGATGAGGAACCAGTAACAGATTTTGAGCTAAAGATACAAAGAGCAAAAGAAAATGATTTAACCTGGAGTCTAAACTTACACACATATTAATATCATCCATCTGCATATAGTTAAAGTGGATCTACAGGAACGTTTCATTCAGAACTGGGCTGCTCGATGCAAGCGAGCCCTTTAAAAAAAAAAAAACTTTAATCTACACATGTCAATTAGTCACCAACAGAACAACCAAGGACTGTACTTCCTGTGTCTGAAGTTACTCAATGGAAGTCTGCATGTAAAAGATTTTGCAATCGTTTTGGGGCAAGATTACATGAATTATGTCATATTATTATAGTAATAATGAGCCTATGGGTCTTGATTATAAAGAGTTACTTTACAAATACAGTACATAAAAATGTCTTAAAAATGTTTAATTTACCTACAGTTCACTATTAACCTTTAAAATTGCAAATTGCTGATCTCTAGTTACGACTATGGGATTGTTGTACCTCTTGGTGCTGCCCAATCCTGTGGTGCTTCCAGGACTGGAAATGGCTGAGGACGAACGATGATGTTGTGATCTGCCGACGCTATCATTACTGCTACTGGAGTCGTGACCGCTGTTCATATCAACATCATCCTGTGCCTGCTCGCCTCCGGAACGTTCTCCACCGCTCTCCTCACAGCATGCCAAGCCATCACCTCTGCTGGCTCCTCCTCGCCGGCCCTCGGTCTCCTCCTCCTCTGAGCCCGATCCAGGCCCGGTTCCACTGGTGCCTGGCTCTTGACCGTTGTTTGTTTGGTTCACCTGTCCCACTCGCTTGCTGAAGCCTGGAGAGGAGCGCTCCTCTTCTCCATCGGGATAGCTGTCTCCTCCCTGCATCCCCCGCCCCTGAAATTTCTCTATGGATCCTCTGCTCCGGTATCCAGATACTCTGTCGCCTTTATCCACATTAACAATGTTCATCTATAGAGCAATCCATATGTATGATGATCTTTGATAAGTTTGACTCTAATAGGTGATCACGTAGAACGTAGAGTCTTCCATTGAAGACAACTGTGCCGAGAACTGCAAGAGAAACAGATACAGGAGTATTTGACAGGAAGTTGCCATGGTCCTGCGGTGTGACGTGCTAGACGCCAGTGCTCTTCAACTACTTTGTTACGGGGGGTCAGATTGTCCAGATAAATACATAATTTTTCAGAATAATTATTAAATCTTAGAACTTTCATCATAAGCAACATGAACATCAATTAACATGAACAGAAAAAAAAAACTATTGTTTATACTCTATATTTATTTACATTAAAATAGTCAGAGGTATTTGCACACTTGTGAAATTCGCCACAGAGCATTATTAAGCTAACCGCTGATTAATGTTAAACATACCTCTGTTTGTTTTTACATTTACCGCTAAATGTGTTAAACTCACCAGTGAGTGTTTCTAAAATTCACAGTTGAACGTTATTAAAGTCACCGTTGGGTAATGTTAAACTTACCATTGTAAGTTTAAATTAATTGCTGAGCGTTGTTAAATTCACCACTGAGCATTTTTAAACGTATTGCTTTTTAAAATAAAATCTGAGTAATGTTAAACTTACCACTGTATATTTATAACTGTACCGCTGAGTATTAAATTCACCACTGAATAATATTAAACTTACGGTTACATGTTTTTAAATTAATTGCTGAGTGTTGTTAAATTCAACACAGAGCATTCCTAAACTCACAACTGAGTGTTTATAAATTCAAAGTTGAGTGTTATTAAACTCACCGATGAGTGTTTATAAATTCACCACTGAACGTTATAAGTCACCGTTGAGTAATGTTAAACTTACCGCTGTATATTTTAACAGTACCGCTGAATGCTAAATTCACCGTTGAGTAACAAAGTTAATTTATCAAAATCAATCAGAGGCCCGATTAAAATTAATAAAATAAGTTGAAGGCCCTGCTATACTCAAACTATTTTTAACAGCATTTTTCTCATTTTGTTAATTTTTTAGACTTGGTACTTTGGTAGGAGAAGATACCTGCGCAATGAAAGTTTAGAGTGGTGTTGGGGGTGCGCACTTCCCAGCATCACTATCTTGGCTGTGGAGGAGATGGATCCAATGGCAAGGATAACCCTAGACGACTGGCACCTCCTCCCAGCTGCAGTGGGCTGCCGGAAATCAAGTTGACTGAAACCGCCTCAAGGCTTGCCCCCATAGCTTGCCTTTCTCCCAGGGTGTGCTCCACTAGTCTTTAACTTTCCAGGCTTACCCGCAAGGCAGCAGTGTGGTGGTTGGTGGAAACCAGGAACAACCCCGCACATCACACCTCTGGGAACCACTACAGCATCGGAGATCCCCTGCCGATTAGCCTGAGGGTGCAAGCCACCCAGTTACCATGTGTGGCCTTGGGGATGCCGGCAGGAGTCTTGGTGGTGGAGAGGCTGTGCATTGGCAAGGGAAGGCTTACACATACACGTGGCTTCCCATTCACCAAAATGGCTAACCAGCAGCAGCAAGCCGTAAACGAGAGAGCTGCAAGCAGATGCCAAACAAGCATGCAACTTGCCTCTAGCTACTGCACTAGATGCATCACATCACCCTGTGGGTGTCCATGGATGTACGTCAACTACCCACAAATATCAAATCCTTATAAAAAAAAAAAGGTACTGTTTCAGTACCATGGTACAGTGATGGCAGCAGATCAGATACTTCAAAGAATGTACAACCATGGTACCATGTATAAAAAACACTACCAAATAAGCAAGAATGTGTCCTGCATGAAAAGTCCCTAGCTTGTCCTTAACTTGAGATGCATTTTTAAAAGCTAAACTACTTTTAACTATGCCAAGTGGTCTTAAAATGCAACGGCCATGGCACGTGACAGAACGTGGAACGGCATGAAGTGACGCAATGGCCAAGGACTCCCATTTGAGGCATAATAGGCCAACAATTACAAAATAGCACAGACGGAATGCAATGGTGCTTAATGTGTAAACGCACCCTAACACAATTTGGATAAAACATTGTTCTCTCAGGAAGACCTCATTATGACACATTTTGTGTTTTTAAGAACTCTGAAGACATTAGGTCCATTTTGCCCCAGTCTACACAGACTCTGGGATAAAATAAGCATGAATACAACTACTGTATGTTGAGTTCACCATGTTATGTCTGATGATTGATGTAACTGGCAACAGTATTATGAAAATGACACATCTGATTTTAGCACACATGTAGCACAAACTGGCTGAGTGCGAACATAATCATATCAGCTTTCATACTCATAAACAAAACAACAGGCTGACGAAGTCATCCACAGGCAGGAAGACAGGATGAGTCATAAAGCATACTACATAACTGTCAGGAAGCTAGATGTGCATATGTGTGTGTAAGTGTCATGTGCTAAGAAGTCCAACAGCCCTACATTTACAAAACACACTTTTTTATATTTTACATTTTATTCGTTAAGCATGCATGTCCTTATCGAAAGTGCATTATGGGAAATGTATTAAAGGTTAAGAGTTACTCAAGTGCACAATAATGATCGAGATCTCTGTAATTCTGCAGTTTACAGACCAAAAACAATTCTGGAATTTGAACCAACAACTTTAAGACTAGTTTTTATTTTTATTTTAAATTCAGTGTGAGTGGTGCTTGCCTGTGCAAAAATATGCATTGATTTGATCTCATAGAAACACGTATACCTACATTTTTGCTAAATAATTTGATTTTTACGTGGCTCATTTTCCATTTCCTGGTGAAATGAACACTAGAGGCACTACAACAATATTAACTTTTATTCTCTTTCACACAAATCATGAGTAAAACGGGAGATTATCAGTTAAAAAACACTTAATTTTTGCCCTGTTCCTCACACAATGCTATCTTATGACTAGAGCTGAGTTTTGATACAGATTTCCCGATTCAATTCAATTCCGATTCACAAGCTCTCGAGTCAATTCTGATTTAGATTCGATTCAATATCGATTCATATGGGTTTATTTCAGTTATAATGTCCCTTTTGCTTACATATAAAAAAATTATCTCCTAGCTATTGCGGTTAATTATACAGGGGACCTTTTAACTAGGTACATTACGAAAATGTTAATTTTACTAATTATATTTGATTCGTTTTTCATAATTCTGGTCACATTTTGGCTTTTTAAAAATGAACAAATGTATTCAATCAATAAATATTATATTTCATATATTATTTTTATTAAATATTTATTGTTAAATTGTATAATTTGTAGTATTTACATTGATTTGTTCAACACATGCTAAAACCGGTACTGTCTCTTTAACAAAAAACGGCATTTCTGTAAACAGTGCCTTTAAATGAGCGCATGTTAACTAAAGAGGACTCGAATGGCTTTACCTCATCTGTGCGATGCATAATTAGAATTAAAAAAAAAAAACGTTTTGTTGTTTTTGATCAATAATTGACCGTAAAGAACAGAAAGGGAATTAAAAGTGACCGTATTCAATGACAAATGGGTTGCGTGGATCTTGTTTGGACACACATTACACGGAACAACTTTTACGTCTAACACGCTGAAATGATCTCGCTGCTGAACACTTCACGACTAAACAACACAATTACTGGTGAGCGAAATGTAAACATTTACCAGCCAGTTGCCAAATATATTCACTTTAGTTGCATAGCATGAAATTTGGTTGCAAATGCGAGTCATTTCTTCTCATTGTAGTGGAGGGTTGTGCATTGAGTGAAAGATCAATCTTGGGATTTAAGAATCTATATCGAGATCGTTCAAATGAAGATTATATTTTTGCCCACCCCTGCTTATGACATCTAAACATTTTTACCATAGCGCATGACTTGTAAGGCGATACATTTAGTGATTGCATTACATAACAAACTACATTTACTAGCTTGATCAAACGCAATCAAGTTGCGCAGTAGCTCAACTGATAGAGTGTTGCACTTGCAATGCAAAGGAGCCTTGAAGAGCATGCGAGTCAACATGTTGAGTCGAAAATGACGTGGTTGCTTCAGCAATTGCATTTTTCATCTCACATTTGCTGTTTATGACAATATTGGTTAGGTTTAAGATTTAGGGTAAGGAGGTAGGTTTTGTTGATTTAAAACTCAATAGTGCATTAACCTTAAAAACCTCATCTGCTGGGAAGAAAACTGAACTCGCTTTTAGCGCCACTCAGTGGTCATTTCATTGTGAATGGTTAGGGCTGCAGTATGCCCAGTTGCTATGCAAGTTCTAGTTTTTTTTGTGTAGTTGCTTACTTCCCTAAGTAAAAAGAGCCAGCAAGAAAGTAAGACATCTGATCACGTAAAGAAAATAGCACACCTATCTTCAACAAGCTGCACATTTTGAGGTGTTAGACAGGTCTGTAGCACAAACAGTGTGTTGTGAGTTACGTTCCGAAGTTAAACACTTAATAACCCTTTTTGGGGGTTGTTCAAACCTGGAAGCTGGCTGGCTTTTTGTTACATTGACGTGGGTAAAGATAACAAAATGATTGGGTCACTTTCTATAGGGTCATGATCTGTCCACGTAATACCTGCCACTGTGTGGACAGTGAGTCTGACGCAGTTACTCTCAAAATAGGCTCTGTTAGAGTAGCACTAGTTAAGGTATTAAAACTTATGTTGGATTGATACTGAAAAAAAAAAAGCAAGCTAGGCCTCATTCTTACATAATTCAAAGCCACCCGTCCCCTTATTTCAACACAGACAGACTTTAATCTATAAACAGTCCTATGGAAGCTATAGACGATCTCCAAATGGCCCACAGCACTAGTCAATTGCTAGACTTATGTATGTAAACGTTGCAAAAAATGTGTCTAGGCCTGCCATATGGAACTTTTTGAGCAGGCTACAGCCTATTTCAACAGAATATGGGAGCAGAAGGTGCTTTCAAAGGGAAAAAAAATGCTTGAGCACATATCACAAATATCGGTTTATCATATATAATGCTTTGGTTTAAAGAACTGACATTAGATCTTTTGTAACAGGTAATAACCTTTATGGATACTACACTACTATTGAATCACTACCATATCATTGCTTTTCACATAGTAAAAAACTAAAATAAACCAACATGTATCTCCTGGTTAAAGAATAGACAAGTGAAACTAATGAATTTTACCAGTTGAATTAAACACCTCTGTCACTTAATGTGTCAGTTCAGGCTAAAAAGTGAGTCAACTGTATTGACATGCATGTTGGCAAACAAACAATGTAGGCTAAATTAGAGCTGGACATCCAACGAGTCTTAACACTATGTTCTTGTAAACAACCTTGACTCAAGCCGAGACCAAGATGTTTTAAATAGCCATATCCCATAATAACATATAGAAAGTAGAGTGGCTGATATCATGGTGATTTATGCATAATAATATTTAATGAAACAATATTTACTTAAGTTCACAAAATATTGAAAGCAGAAATGGTTTATTATCCATTAACAAGGCTCATGGCAAATTTTGGAACTGAGGGGTTACAAGCTTAAGGGCACCAGCACACTCATGTCAAAGTGCTTCTTTGTTCGTCGCTCAAAACCACAAAGAAGTTCTAAACAGCTGAGCAAAAACATACTGTTTGTGAACATTCAGACACCGGCCACACCGCTGGGGGAGGCTTTTAGAGGAGCATTTCAATGAGGATGTTCAAGACTACATGCAAAATATAAACTAATAAGACAGTGTGTTATCAATGACATCATGCCTCATTCTATGAGTAGAATTCACATGAAATTAGTAAAAGAAGCTGATTTAACCCCTCGATGATGATTTAAAGTAATAAATATGCAGTACATAATGTGTAATTTTTAATGTTTACCTTTTTGCATTAATGGCGCTAATGCGCTAACATGCTATATGCACCGATTAAACGCTGTTATTGTAATTATACAATAATATGTGTATAAAAGAGTGTACATGGGTAGACTACAGACAAAAGAATGATGATAGGCATGTCTTTGGGCAGATGTGTCAATAGAGCTGCAGACAGCACATGAGTGAATGGGCACTTAAGTGTATTTGAGTAGATTTGATTCCTTTTGTACACTAATAATAATAATAATAGTAAAAATGAAAAGAAAATCACGCATGGCATGGTCATGGAAAATGTCTCTATGAGACCGACTGTACAGATGTAGGTAAGCTTGCACAAGCTTGCTAATAACTCTGCAAGGCAGTGTGTTCATGTGGCCACCAACTGATGACGTGGACCAACGGCAGTTAGAGGGTTGTTAGCAGCTGGTACAAAGTTTCCTAAAAGTTTGCGCTGATGGGCTTTTACAAACCACCAAAACAAACTTAAAAACACCTTCTTTTTGGACAGATTTTGTTCTAAATGACATCACACCCGTTTGTTCTTTGATTTCGTAGGAAGTGTGCAGGGGCCTTAAACACTTCTGTTAATCTACCAAGAGTACATGGTTATCAGATGATGCTGATGTTCTTAAAATGGCCAAATCTGGTTCTAATAATTGGCCTGACCAACTTACTGGTTTTTCACTAAGATCAAATTCGAGATTCAACACTTTATATTATGAATAACCAAACTGTTATTGCAATGAAGTGCTAATTAATGCATCTTAGTTATCACACAATTACAAATCATAGTAAATATTTTGAGTAAAAAAAAAAGTCCTTAAATTGATTTTGAGGGTAAATCCAGCTTTAAAAGCTATCTGTTTTAGCTAATATGCAAATGGTTTATTCTCATAAAATGAAACCAGGTCATATTTCATCCCAAAATCTAAAATGGTGCAATAGTTAATAAGAAATACAGAATTCTATGGCTGTGAATCGATTAAAATTTTAAAACGAATTAATCACACAGTTGTTTGCGATTATTCCCAGTTAAATTATGGTAATGATCCATTACAACAAACATTAAAAAATAATCATAAAATATATTTACTTTATAATTTGTCTCAAATAACTTCAATAACGAATAATTTTGCCCATGGAATTTTGCAGTGCGAAGGTAAATGTGGCCACACCTTTAAGTAGAACTACTTAAAATGTTTGCCAAACAACCAAGAAAGTTAATAAATCAATGAAGAAATATGTCTATTTTTGGACAATAAAATATATATATTTTTTTTTGCATCGTAACATTATTTTCATGACAATTATAACCACCTCTAAACACGCTCTACAATACAGCAGAAAGCAACTCCAGACCCTTATATCCCATCTATCACTTCTGGCCTTTCCTATCATGTAGCAAATGGATTGAGAGGACAAATACAAGTACCACATTCATAAATCATTTTCTAAACCCACATCAGAGAATGTCACTGTCACTGATGCGCGCTCCCGCCATGCACATGGATGGACACGAGTCTGCAGAAAGGACGATATTCCCTTAAAGCACCTTAACTGAGCCATACATCTCATACAGAGCTGCCAACAACACAAAACTATAGTTGAAGTCAGAAGTTTACATACCCCTTAGCCAAATACATTTAAACTCAGTTTTTCGCAATTCCTGACATTTAATCATAGAAAACATTGCCTATCTTAGGTCAGTTAGGATCACTACTTTATATTAAGAATGTGAAATATCAGAATAATAGTAGAGAGAATGATTTATTTCAGCTTATATTTCTTTCATCACATTCCCAGTGGGTCAGAAGTTTACATACACTTTGTTAGTATTTGGTAGCATTGCCTTTAAATTGTTTAACTTGGGTCAAACATTTTGGGTAGCCTTCTACAAGCTTCTCACCATAAGTTGCTGGAATTTTGGCCCATTCCTCCAGACAGAACTGGTGTAACTGAGTCAGGTTGTAGGCCTCCTTGCTCGCACACGCTTTTTCAGTTCTGCACACACATTTTCTATCAGATTGATGTCAGGGCTTTGTGATCGCCACTCCAATACCTTGACTTTGTTGTCCTTAAGCCATTTTGCCACAACTTTGGGAGTATGCTTGGGGTCATTGTCCATTTGGAAGACCCATTTGCTTCCTGGCTGATGTCTTGGGATGCTGCTTCAATATATCCACATAATTTTCCTTCCTCATGATGCCATCTATTTTGTGAAGTGCACCAGTCCCTCCTGCAGCAAAGCACCCCCACAACATGATGCTGCCACCCCCATGCTTCACGGTTGGGATGGTGTTCTTCGGCTTAAAGGCACATTTAACTTAGTGTATGTAAACTTCTGACCCACTGGAATTGTGATATAGTCAATTAAAAGTGAAACAATCTGTCTGTAAACAATTGTTGGAAAAATTACTCGTGTCATGCACAAAGTAGATGTCCTACACGACTTGCAATAGTGGTTAGCAAAAATTTGTTTTAATGGCTTCAACCTAAGTGTATGTAAACTTCTGACTTCAACTGTACATGCTTTAATGAGAAAACAGTTCATGGTTATTCAGTGTACAAGTTTGAAGGGGCTGTGCGCAACTAAGCATGCACGCATTACGCAGAAGGACATGCATAGTGCATGTACAAGCCAAGCTAAAAAGAAAACACAAGCAAATATTTCATATTTAATGTATCAAATGTTAATGCTACAAATAATGTAATATTAAAGCTTAAATCCTAACAGTGAGTGAGCTAGCTCAATATAATTGAATGTCAATGCGCATGCGTTGAAAGACAACGTGATGTTTCAAGAAAAAGTAGATTATTTTGTATTTAATGTATCATGTGAGCGTCCATGAATGTATGATACAGAGCAATATTACAATAATAAAGTAATATACTCTATATTACAATAATGAGTGTGTTCGATTAGTAGAAGTGGGCTTCCAGAATTGAATTCACAAATAACTTTGTATTAGGGATGGGCGGATCGATACTAAAGTATACTAAAGTATCGATACTTCCGATACTGATGTGGTATCAAGAATATCGATTCTTAAGTTTTTTTTTTTTTTTTTTTTTTTTAAGTGATCGCATTACTTAGATAATTTGAATATTAATGGATCTCATAAGCTTCGAAGTGGAATTGTTTTATGGCACTGGAACTATTTTTTCTTCCGCTCATCTTGACGCACATAATGCTAAAATACACTAGCAGTCAGTTAGCAGTCAGCACTCCCTCGTTCAAAGAGAGAGCAGTGCTTTCCTGAGATAATGACAGAAAACAGCTTCTGGAGTTATTCACACCAAGTACTGACTAACCTAGACGTGACGTATTATAATGGACTTGTTTGACAACTTTTACACGTTTATTTAAATTCAGAGTTGTTAAAACATTGATAATGATCTGTAATCCTCGTTAATAAATGATACCCTTATGAAAACTTACCATGGATTTATTGTAGTAATATTGAATTAACCATGACTGTAGTAATCACGACTGTAGTAACCATGTTTTTTGTTTTCTTCTTCTTCTTTTTGGCAGTAACCAAGGTTTTGATACAATTAACCATGGTTTTACTACAGCATTACAGTAGTATCCATATGGTAACTTGGTTTTAGTAATAGTAGCCATATAATAATATCTATGGTTAATTTAGAGGTTTTATGTGAGGCTTATACTAACTAATTTTTAAAGGGTAAACAAATCAGCCTAATAATTTTCTGTTTAGGCCCATATATATATATATATATATATATATATATATATATATATATATATATATATTAAAAAAGTAATAATAAAGTTACAAATTTTATCCAAATAATTCGTAAAAAATCAGTTTAATAGAGGTATCGGTATTGGTATCGATATCGGCGATATTGGCCTAAAAGTACTTGGTATCGGATCGAAAAGAAAATAAGTAGTATCGCCCATCCCTACTTTGTATGTGAATGAGATTTCAATGTACTACTTATATGTCCAGTGCGCATGCTGAAGGACAGGCATAAGCCAAAGTTATGTTAAACGGAAAAGAACAAACATATATTATTTTGTAAATGTTATATTTAATATATGAATGATCATTATTAAAAGTGACATACTCCACTAATTATGTAATGAATATGTAATATACCTTAAATCACACAGTTAGCTCAGTAGGTCTTAATGGAAGCAGCTCGCCGTGTTGGATTTTTTCCTGCGTTTCTTGTCTTGTTAAACTCCCTTTAGGATCAGACCAACACTAAAGCCATAAATTCACGCTTGAGATCCATTAAAGACGATTGTTTATATTCATTAAACAATAATAAGCTAGCACCAGTTTCTCGCGCATCCCTCCATTTCTCTACCGGAGCGCTATCCATTAATCCAAACGTGAGTTTGGCCGCGCGGAACCACGCCTACTCGATGTTTATTGGTGGCCGAGTTTCCGCATGAGCTGCTCCGATTGGTCGAGACGCCAACATGGAGGCGTGGTCACGATTCTAAACCCGCTGAAGCTGCTGGATTCACGTGTATCCTCATGTTGCACAACGGATCAAAACAATTCAGACTCCGCGTTTTAACTACTTCGAGCGGACTCTGTGCGCCGTTATTCCGAGTTAGTTTGGCTACACGGGTGCGATGATGCTTTTTGGAGCTTACATTGTTCTGTCAAATATGTGTTTTGAAACTTAAAACATCGTAAGCGCCGTCACTGAATGGAGGACGTCACGTCATGGTGTGACGTCATAGGTTGAGAGAGCGCAGAAAAGTAGATCAGGAGGTTAAAAAAAGGAAAAAATTAGATCAGGAGGTAACTGGGGAGTAGAAAAATATGTTTGGGTTGTTCCAAGTTTATTTTTATTTACCTGAAGGCAGGTGTCGATGTATAAAAAAAAAAAAAAAAAAAAAAAAAAAAATAGATGATAGATATAAAAAATACAATTATTGACAATAAATCTGTTATAAAAATAGTACATATAAAAATATATATTTTAATGAAGTCCTTAGGAAAAAGTAAAGATATTCCTGGTTGTAACACTTTTTATAAAATATATTAGTAGGGGACATGGCAAAAGTAGAGAAATTCTGGCAAATTTCATTTCAACAATTAAAATTTGGGGGAAATGAAAGAGACCAGTAATTAAGTTCCAAGCTAACAATCTATCATTTAAAACTAGAAAGCTTGAAAAAAAAATTATGCAAAAGTTCCCCTAATGAAACATCACACAATATATTTTCTCTTTGCTGCTACTTTATGTAATATAGGAAAAGACAAAGTCTTCCACTGGATATATGCTATTTACACTGAATAAACACTTCAGATGATGTTAAATCCAAGTTTTATTGAGCCAACATTGGCAATTCAACAGACTTAACAGTTTGCAAGGCCACAGTATATAATTGCACTTGTTTACAATTTGCACACGTGAGACATCCAATGGGATACATACAAAAAGCTCGCATAAACATAAATTGTTTTGGCACTGTGAGTAAAAAAACATTAAGAATTCCATTCACTATTTGTGCGATGTACTACTGAAATTTAATTAAGCAAAGATCATGTTTGTCAGACTATTTCTACATATGGCAATAATACATATATAATGCAGTTAAATAATTAATGAATGAAACTTTTATTCCATCATCTGTCAAATGCTTAAATACCATTTATTTGTGCAGATGTGCTTAGTAAAAATCAGAGTGAATTTCTCTGTTTTTGTGATAGATTAGTCTGGCAGTGTAGTTGTCTAAAGGCACTGCTGGCATTCCACAGCACTTCTGTGGTTGTTCAGAAAAGGCTTTATATCTTGTTGGCACTGAAGGACTCAGAGGCAACTAAGTGAAAAGGATTTGATTTCCAGAGCCCGTAAGCGATTCATCGATAAGAAGTGATGTAAGCAAAAGACCTTCACTGCAAGAGTTTTGGTGAACATGTTTTGGCCCTCAACTGAGGAGAGAATATCTCATATTACCACAAGGTTTTGGACCATTTGTAACTTTGATACTGTCCGAGGTTTGTCATTGTTCTATGGTTTTTATAAGACAGGAGTGTGTCTTTGAAAAATGTTAGCTGTATTTGGAAAATGATAAGCATTTAGGAACACATTCAAATCATAGTCATTAAAACCAAAATTTAAGAGGAAAAAAACTACTGAGAATAGTTTACAAAATATGCTTTTGAAAATCAGCAGGTTAGTACATCTTGAAAGAACATTCATTCTTTATCTTTTTCTTTCATTCCCAAGTTGACACTCCTTCATATTTTCATCTTTTCCTCCAATCATAACCAGTTTTCTCTCTCTGTATTCTGCGTCTTTATGACTGCGTCGCCCAGACTGAAAGAGAACATGAAGAGAAGTTTACAAAACATCTTAAATTTATGAGTAATTATCTTTAAAACCAACACAGAACTATTGTTTCAACACTTAATCACAGACACATTTAACAATTAAAATAGCATATGGTTGTTTCTTCAACTTCAGGCAATGTCATGTCCCAGGTGTTGATTTTTCTTAAAACAATTATTTTTATTATTATTATTATTTATTTTTTTTGTTATACAAAGGTCTCATTAAAACTGAATTGGAAGTTTTTTTACCAGACCCTACTTTTTAAATGCCTTATGTACAGATTTTACTGTTTTAGCCTTGTCTTAGACCCAGACTTTCAATATTTAACTATGAAAATCCATTATAAAAATACACATTATAATTTTTTTTTAAACTATGATAATCTAAAAGACTAAAACAAACCATTTCAATATTTATTGAGTGAAAATTATTTCTATACATTTTTCAAAAATTATGACTGACCCACAGAAACAATGCTGCCCCAAATAAAGTTTTTTTCAAAAGTTAGTGTACTTTAACCAAGTGGACAAAAGTGTCAGTGAAGAGCATGACTGAGATTAAATATGAGATGAGTGAAGTTTCAAGAAAACAGACAATTCAAGGTAAACCACTTGTGAGCATAATATTTTTATTTGACGTAATTCCCAGTGTAGCTGTAATTTAGCCAAATTATGCAAAAAGTGTGAAAAAATGTGATAATTGTGTGTATTTAGGATACATAAAATTTTAGCTATGAAATTAGCCTTAGCAAGACAAAGGAGTTGGCCATTTCCCCCCCCCAAAAAACGCTAAAAATGTCATTTCCATCAGCATCATTTCCACCACAGAATTCTGGTAAACAATACAATCTCCTGCGGTGCATGTAAATACACTGTTGGACATTGCTAGTAAACAAATAATAACAACAATAAATAAATAGAAAAAAATACTAAAGAGTGTGTAAAATGTCCACACTGAGCTAAAAGTGCCCGAACTTGAAGAAACACCCATAATATCGAAGATATATCGAAGACCATTTAGAGAGGCTGTTAATATCGAGATACTCACCTATGATGATGATAATGATGATCACAATCACAGCTATTAAAATGGCCCACATCTGCAAAAAGATAAACAGGTATACATTGCAATTTGGTGACTATGTTTGGGTCACTCAAGTTTATGTATGTTGCTTTGCAGCACCTGCCAAGAGCAAAATTATCTGCAGATATCTGTTGTGCAATTTGTTTCTTTGTTGGTTAGTTCACTCTTCTTATTTAGCTGGGATATTCATTTTAACATTGGAAAAATTACACACGGCAGCTTTAAAGCAAATAAGATGCATTTCTAAACTCTTCTGCACCTATTCTTTTGTTTGTTGTTTTTACCTTGCAGTTCTTCCACCAGTACTTCCTCTTGAGTTTGGCAGCACTTGTCTCAAACTGGGAAGCACCCGCCTGCAGGGCATCAGCGCGATCATCCAGCTCAGAGAGCTTCTGGTCTCGTTCCAGGACCTTATCAACATTCACTCTCATGATGTCCACCACCTGCAAAAACAAGAAATGCCCGCAGGCCGTTAGAGAATCCCACGGAAGTTCTTGAGTTATTCAAGAGGCTGGGAAAATAATCAAATTAGAAGAATCTTGGCATTTATACAAACAAACAGCAGTTAGGACAGTGGAGGAGGTTTATTGATTTTGTATTTTGGCGGGACAGCAGGAGACTTCTTGTAAAACCAGTCGAGCAGTAGGAACAATAACATCTATCTGAGAAGTCAGCATTTTACATGAAAGTCCATTGAAATTAAAACAGCCTTGCTCCTCAAAAACAATACCCCTAAAGTACTATCTCAAATATTGTATGTTTTAATCAGGGTTGAAAGTAAATATATTTATCCACTATGTGGCCAGATCTGTCAGAAATACTTTCTTATCTAGTGTTTGGGAACAAACCTTAAATGTTTGTCAGTTTCATCATCGTTTGGTCGGTGGTTTTATATTTAAAAGGCTTGTACTCCTAAAAACCAAGTTTTGTGACTTAGTGCATGTATATAGAGCGACACAGTGCCCACCCACTTTTTCAGCCATCTTGGTTCCGGAAGTGTTTTTGCCATAGGGATTTCATAAAAGCGTTCTAAGCCATGACCCAAACCAACCAGCTCCAAGGTGAATCATAACATTTTAAACTTTGATTTGAAGCAAGAAAGTATTTGAAAATTGGACAAAAAGATGAAGGTACAAGACTGTATCCTTAATGTCTTTACTGATGAAATGAACTACAATCCCATGATGCATTGTGAATTACCTTTTTCGAATGAAAAACGATGGTAAAAATATAAACTACTCATTCAAAGTTGTTGATTTTAAGTGTATAAAGAATTTAAGTTTATCGTAAAATATATAGATATATTCAAATACGTAAGTAGTTCGAGAATGTAGAGAGACTGACTCTACTGTGTCATTGGCAGTACATCATGGAAGTGGGTGTTCGCTGCAGAGCTCTTTTGGCGTGCTTTGTTTGCCGCAGTTCTCTGATTAGTAGTTTTCCCCCTTAGGATCAGAGGTACTGTAATTCTTCACCAGCTATTAAACAAGTTTTTAAAAAATTCCATTGAAATAATACAGACTGATGGCTTCAACAGAAGCATATGCCATCATCTGAAAACTTCGGAGCACACAGTATGTTTGTCTTTAACCTTGTTCAACCCCTCGTCCACATTTAAATGAAGACTCTGTCATTTAAGGGTTAAACTTCTGGTGCACAGTGTCACGTAACAACAGCATGACATCAATTTCCATGAAGCACTCCTATGGGTGCAGCGCCACAAAAGTGCTGCTGGTAAGAAAGTTTTTTTTATTGAAACCTGTTTGGTCGTAAAGAGTATTGTCTCTAGTTTCGTTTGATATGCCGCTTTAAAAAACCCATTCATTTTCACACGTTAGCGCGCTAATAAAAATAAAGTCCACATATGTGGAAAATGGGACCTTATTCCCTCAAAAGTTGAAAAAACTTTCGTTATTTTGAATAATTTTCAATGATAACACATCTGTGGGTCATTTCGCTTCATTTAAATATACATTTTGTTATATTTTATTTTATCACTGCACAATATGGTTCTATTCATTAACATTAGTAGATGTATTTTCATTTGTGTATTTGCACATTGAGAATAAATGTATTCATCCAAAACATGAAATTTTTTTGTTTTCAGAGCCTTTATATGGAGTTAGGATGAAAATAAGGTGCATTTCTAACTGTTCTGAGACCAGTGCAGACAGACAGCACACTGGAGGTTAAGTCATTCACTAAATAGGGAGCAAGGGTGCATCCTATAGCTTTTTATGCAGCGAAGTACATTCACTCCTAAAATCCGACCAAAAGTTCAGTTTCAGGCTGCAGATGATGTTTGGACCAATCAACATGTTTGACAGACATGAGACAATGATAATCAGCACACAGATTCAGAATTTATAATGCAAGATGTTATTTTAACATGATGCTGGCCATTACTTTTAATCAGAATTATTCATTCAGCTTTATAGAAAATCAGCTGTAATGTCTATAACATCTCAAAAACATGAATAACCAACACTCCTGGACACATAATAAACTATTTGATTTTCTATAGCTTGGTATTACTTAAATTTCACAACTTAGTCTCGCTGTCCACATATGTGGACATACATTTTTATGAAAACTATTTGCTCAATTTTTTGGGGCTTGTTATTAGCTGCTACTAGTTACAAATCAAAAAGGGAAATGGAAAATGCACACAGCATACACGTGGCGGTCTCAGGAGTTTAAAGTTTTAGAAGTTATTGTTAAAAATCAATTCCCCTATGGAAAGAAATTAATAGGATTATTACTTCCGGAACCAGATTGTTACACTATTAGCTTTGAGCCAATCTACACACTAATGCAATCTCAAAAGTTGACAGAATATTTTAGCCAATATATGCACTTTTAAAATCTGCAGTCTTTCTCTTCCAAGAAACAGGGTTCCCACTCTTTTCAAAGCACAATTTTCCAGGACATTTTATGTGCCCAACAAGTGTAATATTTAAGCAAAAACACATGCGTCCATTTAAATCGAACTTTTATTTTGGCGTTTCTGTTTGTTTTTGACGGTAGTTTCTCACTTCCAGATAAGCAGTTTCCTCCATGGCCCAGTGTGATTATTAATCCACGTAAAGCTGTGATTCAATTAAATATATACATAGTCTGTATGTGCTGCACACTTCAGAGTGCTCTCTGTCTCTGTCATCTCTCACACACATACAAGAGTGCATGTGATACTCATGATGAGGTGTTTTCAGTATATGAGCGGCCAGCTTCACATATTCATTTTGAAGTGCGCATCACTTGCAGATTATTTATTCAATTAAATTAGATACTTTTTTAGTTTATCACACTAGGTCATATCACAATTTTAATTTGATTAATTGTACATTCAAACATTAATTTTTTTCCAAATATGTAATAGTCCATGACATTTTGCGTTTTGTTGCTAAAGCCATTTTTGTTTTACTAGATTCTGTGTTTTCCACATACTACATGTGGTAACCGCGGTATAAGCTGACTCCACTGAATTATTACTAGGGTATTAAGGCCGAATAACCACCCGACCAACCCAGTGTGAATTTTTTTTTTTTTTTTTTTTAAAACAGTGGTCTGACTGTCATCATTGTCTAAAGTTTATAACTCAAGGATGCAAACGCATGAGGGTTGAAAAAGTTGAGAATCACTGATCCATGTACATGTATTTTTTTTTTTTAAACAAAAAGCTAAAAGCACCAAGCTATTTTAATGATTCAAGTATAGAATATTATCTGCACAACTGTGCAAAATTAGCTGCAAAAATAAAGGGTATTTTGGTGTGGCTTGCTTCTGTTTCACAAATTTGTTCAGTTTTATTAATTGATTAGTTTAGTGACCACTTCTGGGGATGCCACTAGGTGGCGACAATTGAGCGTCTTATGTGCAATGAGTGGCAAGTTTTCTTGTCTATGTAATGATTAAATTAACTAATATTTGCTAATTACTTTATATATGTTGTTTAATGAGGGATAAAAAACAGTTATATCTGATGTCTTATAAAATATATTTTTGTATGTCCAATGTGAAGTTTGTCAAACTGAGACAGTTTAATCTGTTATTTTAATTAACTGCATCATCGATGCAGTTATGCATGCAAAAAAATTGTTTTGTGTTTAAAATGTGTGTTTTAGATGGAAAACCAATGTCATACAATTGAATTTACTTGATTTGTGTTTATTGAGTATGCTCATGTTCATAAATGTTTATGTGCTGGGTTAGCACGTGCACACGTGAACAATTCATGGTTTGATATGAAATATCAAAATGTTGCATCAGTATTGCACCAGTATTGTTAAAATAGTGTGGAAAAATGCTGTTTGTGAAGAAAAGATATTTAATGTGATTTGCATTATTTTGTGCAGATAGTTTTTTTTTTTTTTAATGCTGATTGTGCATGCTTGATACAAACTTGAATGGCGAGCCAGAACCCCTGATCTGATCTACACGGATTCACAGGCTAGAAGAATTTTGCACCTAACAGCTAAGCTGAGATCTCATTACATAGAGAAAAAAATAACTAAAAAGGGCTTTTCATGCATTGACACTACACAATTACATATAAGCAACTACACATTGAGACATTTACACATTTCAAGGACCAAGGAACCTTAAACACCGATAGACATTGGATAAATCTTTCAAAAGTGAACGGACATTGAAACTTGGAGGAAAACTTTACTAATTACATTGGGAAGTTTCTATTATTTATTTTTTTCCCTTTTATTGTTGCATTGCTATTAAATGTGCCAGCTGTTAACTGTTTCCCAGACTACGGCGCCCACTTCATTTATATCCTCCTAGAGACGAACCTAGCCCCAAGTATCTGTTACAGTACAAACACTTTGATACCGGTTACATACTGTATCATTTTCCTACAGTATTTAAACTGCTGAGCATGACTTTGATCAGAAAAGACAAAAATTATAGCCTAATAATAATAATTTTGAGTTTCAATAATGTCCTTTCATCATTGTAAAGCGCATTTCACATGAGTTGAGTTGAGGCGTCAAGGCTCTGTTCAATGCCAGCATCAAGTGGTGTTTTGCCCTCCACATGACAAGCGTTGCAGAAAGCGTCACAATAAACATTGAAAACATGTATTTGGAAGAGAAAAAAATGGCAAGTGCTTTGACTGCAGAAAATAAAAAGAGGACTTGTTTATATTTAGGTCTTTGTGGGGTTTTCTTTTTTTTTTTTGGTATATGTAATTACTGTAGTTCAATGACTGGGGTCTCTGGATATTTGGAAATGATAAGGTAATAATTAAAATAAATTATGAGACATTCAATATCTCTTCATAAATTTGGACAGTTTTAAAATATTTATTGTAGCTTTGTGCTCTCAAAAGACATCATTTGTCAGGCATAAATGTGTTTGAAAACACCAAGGTTGCACTAATGTGTCACTTGATAGACTTCAATGTATTTGGCAGTTATGTGAAAGCCCCTCAACGTGTATAAACATCAGTCACTTTTACACATTAATAGCTCTTCTGCCCTTTACTCTCCGTGATGAACAAGGTTGACTCACATGCCGATGCTCAAGTAAACGAACAACATGCCCCTCTCATTCAGTTGGTAGGCACATGTACCAGGTCATTCAGTCTGTTTAAGAATAAGAAGTTTCACGAGTGTCGCTTCTCACTGTTCACATGCTGCTGTAACCAAGCACTCGATTAGCCGTAGCTGTAAATAATCAAGCGATCTGCCTCAGTTGGACAGCAACTGCCAAGCACACGATTGGCTGCTGCTGTAATCAATCATGAGGGTGTAAGCGCCCTTAACCGTTGATGCTGTTTCACAATGCGCAGCCGCCGGCAGTGACAAAATTATACAAATGTGTATTTGACTCCTATTACGGGTCTCGATCATTCCATGTTTTTGAACGTCATGAAAACCTTGCTAGCAACACAGTCTAACCATTTTATTATACTGAAATATTTTCCAGGACAAATAATTATTTTCCAGGACATTTAGGTATTTTTCTAATTTTCCATGACTGGAAAACTGCATTACACGGGAACCGTGTAACATTATCCCCCTTATCCTTCTATCGTAAGTGCACTACATTAAATGCAATTCTTTATAAAGTAAGGGACATCATTTTCTGTGGTAATCAACAGCAGACCACAGATGCTAATCAATACAGCTAAAATTGTATTGAACCCAGACTACTTCTCTTAACCAACACCAAAAAATAAAAAAACTCAAACCTCAGGTTCTACAAGGAAATGAATTGGGTTAACAGTAACTGATTGGCATGTTCAGGAATCAAATTCAAAAACTGAACAATAGGACTACATTTGAAGAGTCAATATATAAACTTTTAATCTCAATCTCAAAAGGATTATCTCAGTCTGTCTATTGTTAGTTTTATAGACAGCATTTAGTTTGATGTGCTGTATACTTTCTAGACAATGGCTGAGTCTCAAAATCTAGTGAACGTCTTTTTTTGGGCAAGATGTGTACAGCAGGTGAACATAGGTAGTTCACATGTAATGTCAAACAAAGAAAGTGCATTTTAAACATGTTTCTAGTTCTTGTATAATTGTTGTGCATGTAGTTTTTATGACCACTAACTGAAAACTACATGCAATATTTGTATTTTGACGTATTTCTGCACTATAAATTCATGTCACACTTCATGACTGTTTAAGATAAATGCAATAAAGTAAAAAGATGATGAAACTGGTGAAAACTTAAATCTACAATGCATCTAAAATATACACTTACAATAAAAAAAAACTCTTACAATATAATACCATAAAGACTATGGCAAATCACAAACAACTCCATCTGTATGTATAGTATAAACCACATGCTCCAGTGCTCCACAAACCTGTTGCGGTACAGCGGAGTGTGACACTGTCCTGCCCCTTTAAGAGAGATCAGGGTAGGGAGGAAGAGCCAGCATGTGCAGATCCATGTTTCAATTGCATAACCATAGTGACGGGGGGTTACATAACGGACGACAGCCTATGAGCTCACCCAAGACTGAACGATGGCGACTTACAGAAGAGGTCAATGGTCATTTAAAGCGTAAAGACCTGTCCTGCCATGAACTTCAACAAAACAAAATGTAAAAATATGATCAATGGTGAGCTGAGGATGAGATATAGAATTAGTGCTGACAGCTGAAGAGAGAGACAGATAGAGAAAGAGAGAGATAAAGAGGGAGTGATCAATGAGAGGTTAGGGTTTTTTATGCAATTATATATATATGACTTTTAAGTACATATACACAGTGACAACTAGTATGTGAAACCTTTGGAATCACATGCATTTCTGCATTAATCACTCATAAAATGTGGCCTGATCTACCTGTGTGTGTGTGTGTGTGTGTGTGTGTGTATATACACACACACACACACACACACACACACATATTATTATATATATATATATATATATATATATATATATATATATATATATACACACACACACACACATAGACACACATACATACACACACACACACACTTTATCCACAAAATATTTACATTTAGAACCAAATGTGGTAATATTATACAACTATATTAGGTCATATTAATGTCAATGTAAATGCATTTTGATATTCACATTAGCATGAATGCTGTGAATCTAGCTTTTAGATTCCAACCATTTGGTTGTGCCACCCAAAAACAGAAGTGTACAGACTTTTGCTTAAAGTGGTGAATATATCTGAAGTCATTTCTGCACTGAGCACAGTAGGAAACTAGCCCATTAAAATATTCCAATTAGTGACATGAGTGGTCCTGAACACATTAAAGGCATTAGGTAAATGTTCAAGAATCGAGACTAAATACATTCTGATCAGGATTTTGTAGACTGCAAGGAAACCCTCCCAGAGAAAACCACATTATAAGTAATAGAAATGCAGTTGACTGTTTGCACCTCCCAATTCAAAGCCAGTGATGATGGTGATGATGACAGAAGCAGGGAAATCTCTTTCTGTAGACTGACTAAAGCAGTGTCAAATTTTTCTTACCTCATCCACCTGCGCCTGCGTCTGCTGCAGTCTGCGGTTACTCCCCGACATCCCTGCGGAACCTTCTGCACCTGGGGCGGACCTATGAATCAGAGAGAATGGGCTTACAATGGCTTTATTGAACATTTAAGGGTGAAGTGTGTAATTTCTGCACCACCACTAGAATCATCATCAAACTGAAAATAATGATTGTTTTCAAACACATTTCCCAAACTGTCCAGCAAATTTCCATTGGTCTGACAAACTGATAGTCCGCGCCCAAACTCATGCCATTGAGCCCCTCAAACAAACAGTGCAATGTTTTTAATAGCGCCACACGGAGTTTACATATTAATTTGTGATCACTCTGCATATTAAAATGGGATTGGAGAAAGTATTTTAACATCGAAAATTATTTAGCTCAGATCAAGTGATTAAAATGATCATCTTAAGGCCTTTGCACACCAAAGGCGACACGATTATGAGAGTTGACTCGCTGACAAATGGCCCTTTCACATAGTAAGCGAAATGAATGACCGCCATTAGCACATTCACGCCTTTAGAATAGGCGGTGCTGCAAACTGACAAGCAATTTTACCCCGGTCTGGCAGGTTGTGCAAAACTGATCTGCACCCCATCCATCACGGATGAGAAGAACAACATGTTAACAAATGAGTTCTCTAGCAAGCAGATCAAAAACAGAAAACGTATTTCTTTACAAGCTGCAGCAGTAATAAAGAGTTTGTTGCTGATCTGCGCAACGAGAAAGAAAACATTTGAAACACTTTTAGAAACTATTTCAGTTCTTCGGCAGGACAAGCTGACTTACAGTATTATGATGTATAGACAGTCTGAGGGGTGATTAGAATAGAGAAAAATTGTCAGCATAAAAGTAATCCATAAGACTCCAGTGTTTAAATCCATGTTTTCAGAAGCGATATGATAGGTGTGGGTGAGAAACAGATTAAAATGTAAGTCCATTTTTTACTATAAATTCTCCTATCAGTCAATCTACACTTTCACTTTCTTCTTGTGTCTTTGGTGGTTCACATTCTTCATGCATAACGCCACCTACTGGAAAGGGAGGAGAATTTCTAGCTTAAAAGGACATAAATATTGATCTGTTTGTCACCCACATCTATCATATCGCTTCTGAAAACATGGATTAAAACACGAGTCATGTGGGGGTGTTCAATGATGAGAGAATTTTCATTTTTGGGTGAACTCTATAAAAAAAAAAATAAAAAAAAAATCAAGAAATTAAAAATAAAAATACAGAAAAGCTAAATCAAAAGGAAATGAGTACATTCAGAGCACTAATTACATATATATATATATATATTTTTATAATTTAATTGTAATTTTTTTAAATGCATGCTCTATACTTGGAAGCACATGTAGCTTAACCTGTCCACAGCAAGACGTCACACTGTTAAACTACTTAAGTGTTTAAAAATTCAAAAATAAAATAATAATAATTACAAAACAAATAATAAACAAATATCAAATGAAAGGCAGGGATCTGTAAGATATCAAGAAATACATGAAGTGAACTTTAAATAATATCTTTTAAAAAACAAAAAAAACACTGCCAATTCTGACAGATTTTTTTTATAATCCTGAATAAATCAGACAATGTCATGGTCAGCTATAACTCTGAGTACCCCTTTCTCACTTCCTGCTTATGGTGGATGTAACAGTAGGACACGTAGTCTGGTAAGTTTAATATTTTTTTATATATATATATTAAATAAACCATGTTTAAGTCTCTGCGGTCACAGCTTCAACATGTAAACTCTGTCATTCCCATTGTGATAATTTAGAATTGTGAATAACTCTGGCATTTGAGTTTAGTTTATAGAGGCAGCTTTAACTGAGGAAAAAAAAACAAAATGGCTCCAGAGTACAACACATGCATGGTTAAGATGGAGAAATATTACATTTTATCAACTCAGAATGTGAAAACAGAACAAAAAAAAAATGTATAGACTGTATTTTATAACTTAACTCCTTTACTGAACAGTATTACTAGATAATTGAAGACTTCACACTCATGTTGGATGGCCTAGACTTAATTAAACTTAACTAGACTTAATTAAAACCACACTTTTTAGTGTGACAGAGTTGACATATTACAGTATGATATAAGGTGTGATGTGAATAAATGTGAATTTTCAGAAAACAATTTTTTTTATACAAATCTGCTATCTTAAATGGTTCATCAGCTGAGGCCTTTGTCAACAAATATATCCATTTCAAATTAATTTAGTATTTAAAAATAAAAACTGTTTTGTCCCTTATCTCAAGAATCGGTGGGTAATATTAACTTTTTGGCACTTAAGATCAAAGATGATTATCAAAGTTGATAAAAAGGTAGAGATGCCACAATGTTTATTATATTAGAGATATAAGAGAACTCACGTAAGATTAAATGCAAAGGAAAAAAAATTCAGCAATATGGAATACATTACGAAGACAATCCACGTAAGATCAGAGTTTTTTTTTTTTTAAAGGGGATGCAAGGCAGTGATGCAGCAATATCATTTACATGTTAAGAGAACCCATATGAGAAAAAAGTTTCAGTTTAAGGCATTTGATGCATTACCTGCAAGTTTCTTATTAAACATGATGAAATTTAAATGCTGTAAAAGTCTTTATATCATGCAAGCAATAAAACACAGATCTCACCCAACAAACCCCATCTTCAGTCTGATCCATTATTAGATACTTTACCGATGACAGCTTTTAACGACTATTAAATGTGCACTCGCTAGTTTTTGAAGTATGTTGAAGTAACTTACATTGGCTTACAGTGACACCTAGTGGCCTGAAAGCTGCATCATTCAAACACAATAGTTTTCTGTTACAAGTCCCATTGAATAAATTCACTATGCACAGTAAGCCAGGATTAATTTAGTCCATAAATGAAAGTGTCCAATAACAGGGCTGTTAATGAGACTAAGCAAGTAGAATTTAGCTGGTCATGTGATCCAAACATAGCTGCCCCCATGAGGGCGCCCCTGCACCAGGTAGAATAAAAGAGCTTTTATAAGGTTATGACGACGGGACACTTCATCTCATGAGAGTGCTCATGATTTCATACATATGTTTCAATATTACTATCCATTTCTTCAGTAAAACTTTTTAAAGGTGCGAATGGCTAATTAGGAATCTTTTGGTTTCGATTCAACATTTTAATCATGGTGAGAACACGCAGCAAAATTTCACATTTGATGTGCAAATGCCTGATAAAAAAATCAAGCAGCTGCTCACATTGAATGCGCTTTTGCATCAGCTCCACAGTTTTCAATAGTTTTTCTATGTAAACGTGTGCTAGACTGACGTCTTTAACTGTCACGAAGGAGCGTGTAGATGCCGTGTCAAGTTTAGATGTGTCTTGAGACACAAAAACCTGCAAACAAATCACCAATTTCTCTGGGTTATTCTCATGAAACCTGTCAAGGAAATGTCATATTTAATCCCAAATCAATAATACTAATTTATAAAAAAATACATGAAATTATATTTTGCATAAAGAAAACGAAACCTAGATTTGTGACATTATTTTCAGGACACTTAAGATACATACAAACATACATCAGAAATCTGAAAACACAGAACTGAAAGAACCACAGGGGACTTTACAAGTGGAACTAAAGGAGAGTTCACAACAGCAATTAAACCACAAAACAGGAATATATAAAGAACATTTTCAAAAACAAAGAACAGATGTAAAACACCTTCAATGCGCCACTTACATTGATCATTTGCTTACCAATGACATTCAGACATTTTTAAGTGTGGATTAAGTGGACAAATTCTTTTTGGGTCCTCTGTACCATTCTGTGTCTTTGAACTATCACAGTTCATCACCGAGAATCCAACTTGTGTTTAAAGCACATAATCAAGTGGAAAGCCTCAGAGAAACCGGAGCCAGACTTTAGCTTTAACTCTAATGCAGCACATGAGTTTTAAACCTTGTTGCAATAAAGAGGGAAAAAAGGAGACAGAAATCATCAGGACAATGAGACACAGATGGAAAAGATGACAGTCAGAGAATCTTCAGGTCTCAATATTGACAGAAGAAAACCGCACACATGCCACACTGAGATGTGGAAGGCGTTTGGATCATGTGATCTTGGCAGAAATGCTACTGCTGATAGCCTCTAGCAGTAAGAAGAAATACACAGTATCTTCTGGATAAATATTATCCAAACCTGAACTCTATTTGTAGTCATGCCATATGGACTACTGCCATTGTTCTGCACTCTCAGAATTTCAATGCAGGGCTGGAATAAGAGCTGTATGAAAACATACTTTGACATACTAATCTGCCAATTATTGCTCAACTTTCAGTTCCTACTAAATATGCTTTTTTCCCCCTTTTCTCCCAATTTGGAATGCCCAAATGTGCTCTAAGTCTTCGTGGTAGCATAGTGACTCGCCTCAATCCGGGTGGTGGAGGACTAATCTCAGTCGCCTCTGCTCAGTCGCTATTCTCCGCGGCATCCACGCACAACACACCACGTGCCCCACCGAGAGAGAGAATCACATTATAGCGACCACGAGGAGGTTAACCCAACATGACTCTACCCACCCAGGCAACCGGGCAAACTGGTTGCTTAGGAAGCCTGACTGGAGTAACTCAGCACGCCCTGGATTCAAACTTGCGACTTCAGGTGTGGTCGTCAGCGTCTTTACTTGCTGAGCTACCCAGGACCCCAAGCATCAGCACTCTTAAAATGATTAAGCCTCGAGTATTGAATCAGAATGAGCTTTAATGCCAACCATGCTTCCACATACAAGGAATTTTTCTTGGTGACAGAAGCTTCCAGTGCACAAACAATACAACAAGACAGAGATAATAAAAAAATAATAAAAAAAATAGAGCAAACAGAAATATAAGTTTATATAGAAATACACAATAAGACAAAAATATACATATAGTATTTACAAATACACAAATACTGTTATATTCAGTGCAAGGGAATGTAATGCAGAAGAGGTAGGATATGTTAAATAATATAATGGACTAGGCTGTGTATTGCACTTAATTATAGTAAAGTATTTACTGTTCATGAGATGGATAGCCTGAGGGAAAAAACTGTTCTTGTGCCTGATGGTTCTGGTGCTCAGTGCTCTGTAGTGCCTGCCAGAAGGCAACAGTTCAAAAAGGTAATGGGCAGGGTGAGTGGAGTCCAGAGTGATTTTTCCAGCCTTTTTCCTCACTCTGGAAGTGTACAGTTCTTGAAGGGAGGGCAGGGGGCAACCAATAATCTCAGCAGTCCGAACTGTCCTTTGTAGTCTTCTGATGTCCGATTTCGTAGCTGAACCAAACCAGACAGTTATTGAAGTGCAGAGGACCGACTCAATGACTGCTGAGTAGAACTGGATTAGCAGCGCCTGTGGCAGGTTGAACTTCCTCAACTGGCAAAGGAAGTGCAACCTCTGCTAGGCCTTTTTCACAATGTAGGTCTCCCACTTCAGGTCCTACAGAGCGATGGGTCTGTAGTCATTAAGTCCTTTGATCTTGGGTTTCTTTGGGACAGTGATGATAGTGGAGTGTTTGAAGCAGCAGGGAACTTCACACTACTCCAGTGATCTGTTGATGATCTCTGTGAAGATGGGGGCCACCTGGTCAGCACAGGATTTTAGACAAGTGGGTGAAACACCTTCTGGGCCCTGTGCTTTCCTTGTTTTATGTTTCCGGAAGTCCCGGCACACCTCCTCTTCACAGATCTTAAGTGCAGGTTGAGTAGCAGAGAGGGGGTAGGGGGATGCAGGAGGTGTTGGTGTTTGTGTGAAGTGAAGGTCAGAGCAGGTGTGGGGTGTGAGACTGGGCTTTTTAAATCTACAGTAAAACACATTCAAGTCGTCAGCCAGTTGTTGGTTCCCTACAGTGTTGGAGGATGGTGTCTTGAAGTTAGTAATGTCTTTCAGGCCTCTCCACACTGATGCATGGTCGTTAACTGAAAACTTGTTTTTCAGCTTCTCAGAGTAGCTTCTATTAGCCACTCTAATCTCCTTTGTCAGTGTGTTTTTGGCCTGATTATACAAGATTTTATCCCCACTTCTGTAAGCATCCTCTTTGGCATGACAAAGCTGTCCGAGTTTTCCTGTAAACCATGGTTTGTCGTTGTTGAACGTTACATAAGTCCTAGTAGGAATGTACATATCCTCACTGAAACTGATGTCACAGTATATATGAGCTCGTCCAGATTGGTGTCTACAGCTTCAAAAACACTCCACTCAGTGCAGCCAAAGCAGGCTTATAGTTCCAGCTCTGCTTCATTGGTCCATCTTTTTACAGTCTTCACTACAAATTTAGCTGATATAAGTTTCTGCCTGTAGGTCGAAAGATGATGAACCAGACAGTGATCGGAGAGTCCCAAAGCTGCTCACACTGACTACCACCACTGGAGTTGCGAGTTCAAATCCAGAGTGTAATGAGTGACTCCAGCCAGGTCTCCTAAGCAACCAAATTGGCCTGGTTGCTAGGGAGAGTAGAGTCACATGGGGTAACCTCCTCATGGTCGCTATAATGTGGTTCGCTCTCGGTGGGGCACGTGGTGAGTTGTGCGTGGTTGCCGCGGAAGATAGCGTGAAGCCTCCACATATGCCATGTCTCCGCAGTAACGCGCTCAACAAGCCACGTGATAAGATGCGTGGATTGACGGTCTCAGATGCAGATTCGTCCTCCACAACCCGGATTGAGGAGAGTCACTACACCACGAGGACTTAAAGCACATTGGGAATTGGGCATTCCAAATTGGGGAGAAAAAAAAAAGCTGCTCTAGGGACAGAGCGATATACATCCTTTAATCTTGTGTAGCAGTGATCCAGTATATCTCTGTCTCTGTTGGGGCATATAATGTGCTATCTGTGTTTTGGCAGTGCCCGGGTGAGGTTAGCTTTGTTGAAATTGCAGAAAATAATAAGTGAGTCCGGGTGTTGTTGCTCCGTGTCTGTGATCTGATCAGCCAGCTGTTGCAGCGCTGCATTCATGCACGCGTGTGGAGAAATATAAACACTCACCAGAATAAATTAGGAAAACTCCCGCAGCGAGTAGAAAGGCTTACAGTTGATAGAGCGCTTCCAACTTAGGACAGAACATATTCATTAACGTTGTTACATCTGTACACCAACTTTCATTGACGTAAAAGCACGTTCTACCTCCTCTCGTTTTCCCTGTTAACTCCGCAATGCGATCCGCTCTGAACAGCTGGAAGCCCGGCAGATGTAATGCACTGTCCGGAATGGCTTCACTCAGCCAGGCTTCTGTGAAGCACAAGGCAGCAGAGTTTGAAAAGTCCTTGTTTGTACGGGTGAGGAGATGTAGTTCATCTGTTTTGTTAGGGAGAGAGCAGAGACGGAGATTTGCTAGATGAATACTCGGCAGCACTGTTCGAAAGCCGCGCTTGACCAGCATGCCGGCTTGCTTCCCTTGTAAGCGCACTATGAGATGCAGAAACTACCCAGCTGTGCCTCTGACTAAAATGTCCAGCAAAATGTCTGAATAGTCAAAAACAGGGAAAAGACTGTCTGGTATGTGCTGCCGAATGTTCAGAATGTCCGTCCCTGGTCAAACTGATTGGAAAAAAAATACTAAACACAGGACAAACAAACAGAAACAACAGAATTGGAGAGCTCCATCACACAAATGTCAGGCAACCATTTTTAACAGCCCAATCGTGTGGTCATAATTAAAGATTAGTGATGGACCAACAGGCTATGCCAAATATCAGTCTGGATGATAAACATTCTATTCTATTCCATTCCATTTCACAGTTTTATCTAGAAGCTTAAATTATGTCTAGCCGTAAAAGCGCACAACCATCCAGGGCATCCATTCAGAACCCAATCATTTTCACGACTTTCGGTTTCGTTTCATTCTTTCACCGAAGAAGATGGAACACTGACTCTTACGAGTCGGTTCTTTTGAATCTACAGCGCAAAACATACAGCGTGACCAGTGTAGTTCGATTCCCGAACAAATGACTCTGAGCCGGTTCTTTTGACTCTACACCGCGAAATATCCAACGCAACAAGTGTAGTCCAATTCACAAACAAATTACAATTTTTTTTTAACTGATTCTTTTGAATCTACAGTGCAAAACATCCAGCGCTTCCTATGCAATGAAAGAGTTTTATCATCCTTTTAAATATCTGTTATGTTAAAATATGAAATCATTTCATCTACTTGCAAACAGGCTGGTGAGGTCCGTAAATCCAAGAAGAATTGTATTTCTTAATTCTAAATAGTTCTTCCTCAAAAGTACTAAAAGAATCATTAATAGAACCATTAAGGAGCCAGAACCCAAACCGGAAACATTAAATTCCTTCCGATTCAGTCGATTCAAGCCAGAAGACAGCTGCTTGCCATAGCTAACCTACGTAAACCATTAAGCACAAGAAGTTCCACTGCAATGCGGCATGGTTATTAATGGGCAGCACATGCCAAAAATCTATCAACTTTTCTTCTGATGCTGGTTATATGATTGAACTACTGCAGTCTTCACGTATTTATCAACATATGACAAAGCTGGAGAGAAATCCAACCACAGGATGACTACAGCTCTGCTCAGATTTATTTATGCACACATGGACTGATCTGTATCTGTGCTTCAGGAAGGGACAAACCCATTCAAAAGACTTTAAAACAAAAGATGGGTGTGACCCAAATACAGCTCACGGTTTCAAATGAGGTCGCAGACAAGATGGCTGTCTCTCAAAACCTTGTGAGCTGCCTAGACACCATTTCTGGGCATCATGTGTATAAGTAAAACCTATTAAGAAGCCTGGCCACAGTAGACACCATTTTTGAGCACCACAGGCACTCCGATTGTACCTACTGATGTTGTCTAATTAGGCAGCTTACTTGGTTTTGAAACACAGAAATCCCATGCATCTCAGCTGTGTGGCTTTCAGTAAATCCAAACTGTCAAACAGATCAATCTTGTGAAAAAAAAGTCAATATTTTATAACAACAGCATGTGTATGCTTAACAGATCAACAGTTCATGAACATTCAAATTTATATGAAATTATATGAATCAAAGTTTCATAACATTTCGAAGTATTTGAACACATTAACAAATGATCTGTCAATCATATATATATATATATATATATATATATATATATATATATATATATACACACACACACACACACACACACACAGGTTGCCAAAAGTTTGGAATAATATACAGATTTTGCTGTTTCGGAAGGAAATTGGTACATTAATTGACCAAAGTGTCATTCAACAGATCATAAAGTATAGTCAGGACATTACTGATGTAAAAAACAGCACCATCACTATTAAAAAAGTCATTTTTGATCAAATCTAGACAGGCCCCATTTCCAGCAGCCATCACTCCAACACCTTATCCTTGAGTAATCATGCTAAATTACTAATTTGGTACTAGAAAATCACTTGCCATTATATCAAACACTGCTGAAAGCTATTTGGTTCATTAAATGAAGTTTAACATTGTCTTTGTGTTTGTTTTTGAGTTGCCACAGTATGCAATAGACTGGCATGTCTTAAGGTCAATATTAGGTCAGAAATGGCAAAAAAGAAACAGCTTTCTCTAGAAACTCATCAGTCAATCATTGTTTTGAGGAATGAAGGCTATACAACGCTTGAAATTGCCAAAACAAACTGAAGATTTCATACAAAGGTGTACACTACAGTCTTCAAAGACAAAGGACAACTGGCTCTAACAAGGACAGAAAGAGATGTGGCAGGCCACATGTACAACTAAACAAGACAAGTACATCAGAGTCTCTAGTCTGAGAAATAAACACCTTACATGTCCTCAGCTGACAGCTTCATTGAATTCTACCCGCTCAACACCAGTTTCATGTACAACAGTAAAGAGAAGACTCAGAAGTGCAGGCTTTATGGGAAGAATTGCAAAGAAAAAGCCACTTTTAAAACAGAAAAACAAAAAGAAAAGGTTGGAGTGGGCAAAGAAACAGACATTGGACAAAAGATAATTGGAAAAGAGTGTTATGTTATTGATTGGACATGATTTGGAGAGGCACACACCTGTCTATATAAGGTCTCACAGCTGAAAATGCATATCAGAGCAAAAACCAAGCCATGCGGCCAAAGGAACTGCCTGCAGAGCTCAGAGACAGGATTGTGTCGAGGCACAGATCTGGGGAAGGCTACAAAAAAAAATTCGGCTGCATTAAAGGTTCCCAAGAGCACAGTGGCCTCCATAATTCTTAAATAGTAATAGTTTGGGACAACCTGTGAGAAACAAGATTCTCTGGTCTGATGAAACGAAGACTGAACTGTTTGGCCTCAATTCCAAGCGTCATGTCTGGAGGAAACCAGGCAACGCTCATCACCTTTGCAATACCATCCCAACGGTGAAGCATGGTGGTGGCAGCATCATGCTGTGGGAGTGTTTTTCAGCGACCTCAGACTAGGCCAAATGTTCACCTTCCAACAGGACAATGACCCTAAGAACACAGCCAAGACAACGCAAGAGTGGCTTAGGGACAACTCTGTGAAGGTCCTTGAGTGGCCCAGCCAGAGCCCAGACTTGAACCCAATCGAACATCTCTGGAGAGACCTGAAAATGGCTGTCCACCAACGGTCCCCATCCAATCAGACAGAGCCTGAGAGGATCTGCTGAGAAGAATGGCAGAAAATCCCCAACTCCAGGTGTGCAAAGCTTGTCGCATAATACCCAAAAAGATTTCAGGCTGTAATCGCTGCCAAAAGTGCTTCAACTGAGTTAAGGGTCTGAATACTTATGTCAATGTGATATTTCAGTTTTTTCTTTTTAATAAATTTGCAAAGTTATGAAAAATCTGGTTTTTGCTTTGTCATTATGGGGTATGGAGTGTAGATTGATGTGACATTTTTATTTTTTAAGCATTTTAGCACAGGGCTGCAACATAAAACTTAAAAAAAAATGAAGGGGTCTGTGTGTTTATGTTGTTAAAGTTTCACCTCACAATAACTGAACTGGAATCAGACTTTTGATATGGAAGGAAATTATCTTCATATTGCTAAAGATCCTCAATCAAATCAGTGGGGTAGCCCTGTTAGTTACATCAAAGTCCAATTTAACTTATTATATTTGTAATATTGAACAAAGTAAAAATAATAATAATAATAATCGTGTTGACAAAAGTTCTAAAACGTGAAATGAGTACATTGTAACTGAAAAAGAATCAGTCTAAGTCATGTTTAATCAATCATTAAGTTATAACTGCAATGTCTTTTTAAGTCAATTTTAATGTTTCATATTATACTTTTAGAAAATAGTTTCTCCCCCCAACGTCAACGTAAATTAACTATATAGTCATTTTAATAACTATATACCCATTTTAATAATTTAAGAAAAACGAAATATGAGAATAAAAAGGCTATAATATATGTCGTTTGACGAGGTTTAAATTTCCCACGAACTTTATATTTTATCAGTCAGAAACAAACGATTAGCCGTTAGCATATAGCCAAAGCCAAACAACATTTACAACACTCGTTAAAACACTTAAAAGAACAATAACATTTGTTGAAATTAACTAACTGTATCTTTTACACTTTTAAAAATAAGAGACTAGAACAGAAGTATAAAAGCGAATAAAATCTATGCTAATATGCTAACCTGTTGCTGTAGCCGCATTCACACCCATAAAAACCCCCACAAACTTTCAAACTGACACCAATTGATTCACAAACTGAAACGAACTCTTTTTTTTATTCTCACACAAACACGACTAAACATTTCTGTTATGAAACCATTCAGTTCGTGAGTGATATTTGTGTAATTTTACTTACATGGTTGTTGACTCGATGTTTGTGAGTGTGAAGGCCCCACGGATACAGCTGTAGCTAGTGTGTGTGTGTGTGTGTGTGTGTGTGTGTGTGTGTGTGAGAGAGAGAGAGAGAGAGAGAGAGAGAGAGAGAGAGAGAGAGAGAGAGAGAGAGAGAGAGAGAGAGAGAGAGAGAGAGACCAATGTAAACACATTTTGTGATTTTATCATCTTAATGAAATTGAAGACTCAATTAATAATAATCAATTCTGGGGAAAAATGGAACAGTCTGAATAAACAACACAGCCAGGACATAGCCATACAAAATTGAGAATTACGGAAAGGCTATTTTAAAAACGTATTCAAAGAAATGTCTCCAGAAAATCTCACACCTGACCAGAAAAACATGCAAAATAAGCTGTCAATTGGAATCTACAATAAAAAATAACCAAAACCCTTTAGACTATCAGATTAGCAGAGAAGAATTGACAGAATTGACGTTTACTTAAGAAACTAAAACCCAGAAAGGCATGTGGTTTAGACAACATTAGAACAGAAATGCAGGAGACCTTGTTTAAACTGTTCAATCTGGTTCTGCAAACTGACTACTTTCCTGATACCTGGAGTATGGGCTTAATACACCCACTATATAAGAGTGGAGACAAATTTGACCCCAATAACTACTGATGCATTTGTGAGAGCAGTAATCTCTGGAAGACTTTCTGTTGTATCCTGAACGCCCGGACACAGGCCTTCCTTACCAAACACGATGTATTGAGTAAGAGTCAGGTTGGATTCCTACCCAACCATCGCACCACCGACCACATTCACACGCTACACACGTTAGTCAACCAGCACGTTCATCAAAAAAGCAAAGGCAAAATTTATGCATGTTTTGTTGATTTAAAAAAAGCATTTGATTCCATTTGGCATGATGGTCTATATTATAACATTCTACAATCCGGCACTGGGGGTAAAATGTATGACACTATCAAATCTATGTATTCAGACAACAGGTGCAGAGTTAAAATTGGCAATAAAAGAACAGAATTCTTCACTCAAGGGCGTGGAGTGAGACAGGGCTGCAGTTTGAGTCCAACTCTGTTCAACTTTTACGTTAATGTGTTAGCAGTGCTACTGGAACAATCTGCAACACCTGGTCTTATTCTAAATAATTCTGAAGTTAAATTTCTTCTCTATGCAGATGATCTGGTGCAGCTGTTAGCTACTGCACAAGGGCTACAGCAGCACCTGGACCTGCTGGAGAACTACTGTCAGAACAGGGCCCTGACAGTCAATTTGAAAAAAACTAAAATTATGATCTTCCAGAAAAAAAGACAGATTACAGGAAACCAGATACACATTCACTCTGGGAAACACTGCATTAGAACACACCCTACACTACGACTACCTTGGTCTAAAAATTAGTGCTTCAGGGGGTTTTGGTCTGGCAGTGAATGCACTAAAAGAGAAAGCTAGAAGAGTATTCTATGCTATTAAGGGCAAAATTACCCAAATAGTCATTCCTGTAACAATTTGGAGTAAAATGTCTGATAGTATTGTTATGCCTATTGCTCTGTATGGATGTGAGGTTTGGGGTCCACTCTGTCTGGCAGATTACTCTAGATGGGACAAACACCCCATAGAATCCCTGCAAGCAGAATTCTGTAGAAACATTCTAAGAGTTCAGAGAAGACTTTAATCTTTTGATGGACTCAGTCCTTGATCATAGTGAAACAAAAGTGTGTAAGCCCCCTAGAGCAACACTGACGCTTCACAGGATGTGTAAAAATCTTGGTCTTACAGAAATTTGGAGACTTTTGAACCCATCCGGTAGGGACTATACATTTTTTTTCATCAGTCCATAAGATTTATTCTAGAATAGATTTTTTTATATCCAAATCCCTCATTTCATCTGTTGTTGATTGCTCAGTTGGAAATATCTTCGTCTCAGATCATGCTCTGGTGAGTTTAGAGATGTTGCCATATACAGAGAAAAAGAAATCATATAGTTGGGGCCTTAATGTGTCCCTTTTGCAAAATCCTGATTTCCAACAAATGTTAAAGACTGAAATCAGCGTTTATATGGAGACCAACTGGTCCTCAGTATCCTCTGTGGGCGTGACTTGGGAGGCACTTAAGGCGGTTCTTAGGGGTCGGATCATACAGTATGCCTCATTCATTAAAAAATCCAAAGCACAAGAACTTGTGGAGTTCGAAGGAAATTTTAAAAGTGCCGAGGCAGAGCTGAAGTGCCATATGTCTGAGAGTTTGGTAGGGGGAGGGGATATAGTGGGGGTTTAATATTTAAAGTGTTTGATTCATTATATATATGTTGTTGTATTTTTTGTTTTAATTTATGAATCAATAAAAATGTTAATAATAAAAAAAAAAAAAAAAAAAAAAGAGTACAGAGAAGAACACCTACTAATGCATGCCAGTCCGAAATACCCCCTAATTATACATATTGAAAAATGATTTTGGACCCCTAAATTCAAGTTCCCCTTACACACTGCAAAATGAAGCCCTTAAAACCCAAGAGCTGAAGCCTAAAACCAGTCCTCTTTGAAACTCACAAACCCACTAACAACTAACAAACACCAGTTTCAGACCAGCATTGCTGAACAAAACCAAATCACAATAAACCAAATCATAAAAGAAAGCAAAAATTCATGTTTGGACCATTGGGAAAATGAAAGTAAAAACCAAAGCAAATTGGAATGTTATCGGACCCTAAACAGAATGTATAATCTGGCAGAATATCTCCACACAGTAAGGGGGGGGGTGCAATCATTCATCAGTTGCAGCTAAATTCATTTTTGAAGTGCACATGCCAATTACTGCCTTAATGTACTTCAGTCAGAGTATTTTTATTTTTTTTAGTGTTCATATTGTTGGGGCCTGGGTAGCTCAGTGGTAAAAGATGCTGGCTACCACCCCTGGAGCTAGCTAGCTCGAATCCCAGGGCGTGCTGAGTGACTCCAGCCAGGTCTCCTAAGCAACCAAATTGGCCTGGTTGCTAGGGAGGGTAGAGTCACATGGGGTAACCTGGTCACCATAACACATGGTCGCTATAATGTGGTTTGTTCTCAGTGGGGTGCGTGGTGAGTTGAGCGTGGATGCCGCGGTGGATGGGGTGAAGCCTCCACACGCACTATGTCTCTGTGGCGACGCGCTCAAGAAGCCACGTGATAAGATGCACGGGTTGATGTTCTCAGATGCTGGGATTCGTCCTCCGCCACCCGGATTGAGGTGAATCACTATGCAACCATGAGGACTTAAAAGCGCACTGGGAATTGGGCATTCCAAATTGGGTGAAAAAGGCAACAAAAAAAAAAAGGAAAATAAAAATCATAATATCTTGTTAAATGCTTATTTTATAGTGTATATTGTTATTATAGTTTTTATTTTATTTTATTCATTACCTGGCATTTTTATTGTTATTTGTTACTTTATTATTATTATTATTATTATTATTATTATTTGTCTTGTCATTATCTGTTTTGTAGATTAATGCTTTGGCAATATTGTATGTAAACACAATGAAATGGCATATTAAACAGGGAGAGAGTGTGTGTGTGTGTGTGTGTGTGTGTGTGTGAGAGAGAGAGAGAGAGAGAGAGAGAGTGTGTGTGTGTGTGTGTGTGCGAGAGGGAGAGAGAGAGAGAGAGAGAGAGAGAGAGAGAGAGAGTGAGTGTGTGTGTGTGTGTGCGAGAGAGAGAGAGAGAGAGAGAGAGAGAGAGTGTGTGTGTGTGTGTGCGAGAGGGAGAGAGAGAGAGAGAGAGAGATAGAGAGAGAGTGAGTGTGTGTGTGTGTGTGTGTGTGCGAGAGAGAGAGAGAGAGAGAGAGAGAGAGAGAGAGTGTGTGTGTGTGCGAGAGAGAGAGAGAGAGAGAGAGAGAGTGTGTGTGTGTGCGAGAGAGAGAGAGAGAGAGAGTGTGTGTGTGGAGAGAGAGAGAGAGGAACTACTCTAAAGCTGAAAGCCACACTTTGCATATTTCAAAGTGAAATAACACTAAACAGCATTAACTATAATTTGACACTGATATCTTTTTATTTACTAAGATTTACTTGCCTTTCTTTATTTTCTGTAAATTAATGTAAAATATGGCATCATGGCATTGGAGCCTGTGTGTGCATGTAGTGTTTATTAATGGTTAGACAATGTAAACACATTTTGTGATTTTATCATCTTAATCCTTTGATACTTTAAAACAAGTTTTATCAAGCCAATAAAGCTTTTTGAATTGAATGTTTGCATTTGAAGGTGGACTATAAAAAATATGTGCTTAATACAGCCTATATAAATGTAGTAGACATTTCCATAAATAAACATACCTCAGTATAACTTAATACTAATTTAGTGTATGTACTGTATGTATAGCTTAACACTGAATCCTCTATTTACTGTGTATGAGTGAATATGCAAATATAATACTTATTAATGTTTTAGAAATGTAAATACATTTTATTAAGCCTATAAAGCTTCTTGAATCAAAACAGAGAATTAGAATTTTTGTTTGAACATCTATCTATCTATCTATCTATCTATCTATCTAAGCAGTTCATATAAGTTTTGTTAATGTTTACTTTAAATAAACATATAGCACATATACAAATTAAATATAAGATTTAGTAATGATTTGACAATGTACAGTAAACACTTTTATCAAACCAATAGAGACAAATTATACATCAATCTGAAAGTGACTTGAAAACTGTGCACATATATATTTAATGTTACACATATTATGTGTAATATTTACCATGTAAATGAAGCTTCTTGAGTCTTGAGAGAGAGAACCCGAGATTGTGTGTGCGTGTTTGTGACTGTGAACTACTCTGACTCTTAGCAGAGTAAAATAGATAGTGGATATGACAGTACATATGAACGGTTAAATATATCACTGCACAGACTGTTAAATTTGTGCCAGATGTTTTGTGTTCTAACTGTCTTCTTGCCTGTCAGTTTTGAAGTTATGGGGGGAAAAAAGGCACAGAGCGAGCAACATTTCTCTTTTAAAGATTTTATTTTACAGCAGAAATTATATAAAGCATTCAGAAAACATTTTCCATATTTTAAGGGCAATTCAAAACGTTTTGCATGGCTTCAGCAGCTGAATATATTTTTTAAACATATCCAACAATTCAGTGATGCTCTCACATGCACAGTTACAAAAATTAAAAATAAATAAAAGTAAATAAATAAAACTCACAAGAAGGACAGATAGAGGGAGACGGCCGAGGAAACAGAACATGAGGCAAAAACTCATCGGAGGAAGAGAGGAGGGTACAAGGGCACAAAGCAGGAATGAAAGAGAAAGAGAGATAGAAGGGGAAAACAGAGGTCTAACACTAGCTTCACATGCAGTTTGTTGAAAGCTCATTTGCTCTGTAAGAAATATGAGCTCGTATTTTATCTATTTTTTTTTTCTTATCTTCAATTTAAAATGATGAAAACGTGCATTAGGGCCGGGAAATATGAAATTAATGTCCACAGACTACTGAACTCCTTTCTCTGTGAACCCGTAATTGCATAAGAGGAAGTGAATTAAGCATGTCCCAATGTTTTTGTCTTTTTCTATTTTTTCTTTCTTCGTTTTTTTTGTTTTTTTGTTTTGTTTGATTTATCCATATTCTTTCAACCTAAAGAGCTCAGCTAAAAACAAAGTGTTTATTGCTCTGTATTTGTAAGTGAAAGCTTATAGTCGAGTGGTTTATCGATTCAGTTTAAATCTAACCTGCATTTCCGGAGTTCCAAAGAGTTGTGAAACAGGATTTAGGAGATCGTACAAACTTCCAGCTGCACCAACAGTGTTTTAGTCCCTCATTTAGCTAAACCTTTATGTGTGTGCCCATATTGAAAGTAAACATCATACGTTCAAACCGTATACACACACACACACACACACACACACACACACACACACACACAAACACACGATTATAACGTACCAGGGTTCGAAAAGGGAATTAAACTAGGATGGTGAGCTGTACAAAGTGCATTTTCTCATCTAACACAAAAAGTATGAACCATTCAATGTAGGATGCATGTGTTCTGAGCTGTTTCATAAAAGGATACCTTTTATCCTTATCCACCTTATTCTGAAGGTATATGACACTGAGGTATACTTATCATGCATTCCCTCTCCCATGGGGATATGGAAATACTTAATGAGTGTTAGACGAATGATGATACCTGCTCGGTTTTGGAAAAATAAACAAAAAAACCTCTACAAACATACATGGTCGATCCTGTTACCCGAGTGAATGTCTATTTCTGAAAGCAGTGGTCTGTAACAAAGTGAACATTGTAGTTATGCACAAACGGAAGTATATAATACAAGTGGTTTCTCCTGTTGATTCTGAGCTATTCCTGGAGACTTCACCTAACCTAATCTATCTCCACACTTAAAACCCTTTCCCTGTTTTAGCACCCTGAGTAAAACTACTAGAGGGAGGCAGACTTTTCTGTTCCCTAAGATGAACCCCAAAGAAAAAGTTACTGATCATCCGTGATACATATACCTGGTGATCCATAAACAGCTTAGTGTATAGTGAGTACATTTTCTGTTGATTTTTGAGTTGATCTGTATGCATGTATGAGTTATGATTTCCTGAAGTTTACAGTTGCAATGTTGGAAGAATATAATTTTTATGAAAATGGACATGACGGACCAATCAAATACTTTATGGCCAACTTTCTCAAGGAGTGGTGCTCTACCTCTGTCTAAATCTTTGCGACGGTTTTGTGATGAAATTAAATATTGTGTCCACATTTCCGAGCATGTCCTACTATCCTGGCCAAGTTTATATTCAGCATGGAAATACAAAACAAAATGCAAACCAAATGAAAAATGAAAAAGAAAAAAAAGCAAACCAAAGAAAAACAAAATAATGTGTCATTTCTGAGCACGTCCTACTTTCTGGGCACAGTTCAACAAAACCAAACAAAACCAAACAAAACCAAACAAAACAAAACAAAACAAAACCAAACAAAACAAAACAAAACAAAACAAAACAAAACAAAACAAAACAAAACAAAACAAAACAAAACAAAAAAAAACAAAACAGAAAACAGAAAACAGAAAACAATGAAAACTAATCCACCCCCTCCCACCAAACAAAACAAAACAAAACACAAAACAATGTAAACAAATCCCCCCCCCACAAAAAAAAACAAACAAACAAACAAACAAACAAACATGCCTAGTGAGTGTTTTACTGGGACTATAAAATACTATAAATCTCCTTAACATCATGAAAAACACAATTTTAAGTAAAAAAAAGATGAAATGATAGGTGCCTATACATTGTGTCCACATTCAAGGAGTGAAAAGGGTGTTAGAGGAGGAAACAAATCTGGGCTCTGAGGTGACGTACTTCCAGTTTGGACAGTTTTATCAGCCTATAGTTTTGCATACCATTAAAAATGAGGAATCTGTTAATACTGACCATTTTTAGGAACAACACACTCCTGATATTGGTAGAAGGTTTAGGCACTTTCTATAAGTATACTGACATTGAGACTCTGACATAATGAGGAAAATGTAAACTTAAAAGTAACCACCCAAACCTTTTAACTTAACTATAACATACTATAAAGTTAAAAAAGTACGATCTGATGCAATGTGACAGGGGTAGAAGCTTAAAATACATATGTAATAATTCAGCAAATAAGCACCACATTCTTTCCTATCTTTCTTCTTTTGAACAGATAAAATGTGCTGGTGTAAGTTAAAATGACGCCTCTCATCAGCTCAGTGAGTCTCACATTTCTCAAAGTATTCACGAATGATGTTGCGTTTGGTTTCAAACGCTGACAAAACTATAGAAGAACAAAAATAAAGTTCACATGACTGTGTGACTCAACCTTGGGGTTTCGAATGTTGGTAGCAGCCCCCCAGAAATAATGAAATAAAATAAAGTTATGAATAAAGAGTAGTCTTAGATTCTGATAACAGCCGAAATGTATGTCTTGGTCTTTGAGCTACATTCACAATAACAATAATGACCGATTTATGCCATTTCATAGCATCAACGTTTAATTCCGGTTAAATGATATATTTTAGCGGAAATTGTGCGCTTAAAATAGCTATTTACGAACCTCTAACAAGGTTCAACTTTTACATCATGTTTGAAGATAAGACTCAATTTTAAAAACCTCTGACTCATCCTCATCAATACCATTGTTCATGCTGAATTTTAGGAGATGATAAATTGTGAAAACACTTTCTAGTCATGTTGCACAGGACAAAATTCATATCCTCTGTATCACTGAAACCTCAGCTGTTTAAGTGCGGTAATGGGTTTTGGTTGTTTAATAATAGTTTTTCCAATACCGTGACTTTCTACTACTCAGAAAGTAATATCTTATTTATTTCCTGTTGATGACTGATCACCATTGGCAAAATACTATTTAATACTTGCTAACCCTAAAAGGAAAAATAAATAAATCCAGTTGTGTCCGATGAATTTGTTTGGCTCTTCCCTAAATCTACATTTTTATCGTGATTTTGCAACAATGGCATGCTTTAATCTTCTGCAAACATTTTCAACAAAGTAGTCTTACAGTGAAGCTGTTCAATTACAGACCGTTGCCACTAAAGTTTTTCTTTACATTATGTTCAGTGTCGTAAAGTTTCATGCACATGGCTCCTTCTTTGTGTCCAATATTTACATTATTTACAAACAATACAACCGTACATCTTGGGCGCTGAAAGAAAACTATACAATATATTTTTTGTTCGTCTCTTAATGTGTTCTAATCCAATTCATGAATAAAATAAGATATATTCTTAAATACAATCCTCTTCGGAAAATTTTTCTGGCTATCAATGTTCCGTAACCCATCTGCGATATGTACAGGGACCACTCAATAGTCAAAAATATTTTTTAAGTTTGTGTATAGGGACCCTTCAAAAAGTCAAGAAGTCAAGGCAATGTGTTGCGAAACTCCGCGGAAAAGCTCATCACAGCTTTCCGCAAGTCTTCGAAATCAACAAACCGCTACAATGAAAAAACGCATCACAACACGCACACACACACAAATGGAAGATAACCTTCGTGAATACGTTTGGCGCTGTGGCACAATTGATAATACATATCACAAATTGCATTTTTAATAAGAGGTTATCTAAAACCATAGTACAAAACGAAAAAGGCAAAACCAATGCTAATAAAATAAATAAATGAATGAAATATACAAATAATTGTCGTTATACCATTATACTTTGAAACAAACAGGCAACAAAGGGTTCGGTTTATACGCGCTAGTTTGACGGTGCCACAATATCACCAATATGAATGACTGGAAAAGAAACCAAACAAACTATAAAACACAAAACATTTACGTTAGCATGCAGGAGCGTTTTGCTCAAACACATGCACTGTATTCAATTCAACAAACACGGGACACACAAAGTCAGGCCAGCAAAAAATGACATTAAGAAAAGGACCCATAGAAAATCAAAAACTGTGCACACAAAACAGGTAACCCAAGGAGATTCGGTTTCGATCCCCAAAAGACGTCGCCAAAAGAACCCTAACCCCCACAAAGACAAAAAAGTAAGACACTGATATTTCAAACCCAGCATTTTTGCCCTGACCCCATCTACATTCATATGAGGGCGCTCCCTTTGAATGAACGGACAGCGTTTGTTGAAAACAAAGATTTGTGGAGATGATGGATCAATTTCAAATACTCTGCATGCATATGGTCAATGAAATGAGGCCTTTTTTGGTTTACATTTTATAAATTTTGTTCTTTTTTTTTTTTTTTTAAACTGATTGTATTTCTTTCCTTTCAAAATATAAAAATGTAATCTGAAGCGACTTCCAGCATGATGTATTTCTGGTTTCCTTCGTTCATCTTGCAAGATTATGTACAAGCGTCGTCACAATAAAAAGCCTTTGCTTCTTCGTTCCGTTTTTCATCTAAAAAAAAACCAAATCTATGAAGAGTGCAAAAATGCCATGAAGATAATGTCATATTTCCCCAATAGTCTCGATTAGGTCCCCTGTAGCGAGAAAAATACACAATGCTGTAGCAGAATCAGTCACACTGCTGACAGAGTTCAGCCGTCGCATTTTCCACGCTCTTCTTTTCGGCTTCAGAAATATTTTTTGCCTTTTTTGTAAATTGTCTCTTGTAAAAACAATGAAGAGGAAGAGTCTGTTTGTAGATGTTACACTGCGACGGGGCTCTCTGCTGTGCTCTCATGTTCCTTGGCCTTTCTCAATTCTTTCACCCTGAAAATTGAAAAAACAGAGTATATCAGAGTTAGCCTGAGGGTTCAGTTGGCATTTATAAGCATTCTGGGCCCTCAGAGAGCATTAGCCAAAACAACTGTCAGTTTCATTACTGTCTCCTCAGTATTTTGAGTCTAGATCAGACAGGGAACCATCAAATGTACTGACCCTAAATGACCTTGACACCAGTTCAGTCATGACAACTCTGAATAAATTTAAGGTATTATAATGGATATGACAAGTTGGTAAGTTTGGCCTTGACAGACAAGATCAACGAAGACTTGCACAATTTCACATACATTCAATTGCTTTAAAGCAAATTAGACATTGGGGAGGAGGAGGGTTCCACAGAGAAAACTCTCGCAGCGTGCGAGACTGGGTGTCTGCAAATAACTGAGCAATTTAAGGGCCCTATTTTAAGAGCGCTATGCCTTAAGCGCAGCGCTATGTGATATGTCATAGGTGCAAAGTAAGTGGGCATGGCCATGAAGTTTTGATATTTTTGTGGTAAGTCTAGGCACACGTGGGTTGGAGAAACCACATGCGCAAAGCGCTGATAGGCCGGGTCAAGTGCATTTGAATTCTGAGGTTCTTCTCCGGTTATTGCACCGCCTGCATCGTATTACATATTTCATTTCCTGTCAAGCCACGTCAATATAAATGAGGACAGCCCATTCATAAGAATTTGGTAGTGTAAATGGGCTGTATGCAATGCATCCCCTGCTCTATTTGTCGCCTGTGCTGCTGACCGTGATGAATGTGTCGTATGTTCTCTGTCATGGGTCTCTGGGACTGTTGGTTCTCGTCCTCACCTGCTTGAAACATGCTTTGCTTCTCTCTCATTGTTCATTGGTTTGTAATGCACATTTGTTAAATTTTCTCTGTTTAATGTTTTATGTATAATTCTGTACAGCGTCTTTGAGCTTTGGAAAGGCGTTATACAAAATAAACGTATTATTATTATTATTATTACTGACCTACTGACACACAAATCATGGCTCGTATTAAAAGTGATTGATAGTGGGGCCTGGGTAGCTCAGCGAGGATTGACACTGACTACTGGAGTTGTGAGTTCAGGGCATGCTGAGTGACTCCAGCCAGGTCTCCTAAGCAACCAAACTGGCCCGTTTACTAGGGAGGGTAGAGTCACATGGGGTAACCTCCTCGTGGTCGCTATAATGTGTGGTTCTCGCTCTCGGTGGGGCGCATGGTGAGTTGTGCGTGGATGCCGTGGAGAATAGCGTGGGCCTCCATACGCGCGGATTGACATCTCAGACACGGAGGCAACCGAGATTCGTCCTCCGCCACCTGGATTGAGGCGAGTCACTATGCCACCACGAGGACTTAGAGCGCAAAAGAAAAAAAAGTGATTGATAGCTCTTTAATACCATCTGCTGGTGGAATCCCCAAACTGCAAATGCAGGAACTGATTGTAGACTTTGCGCTGAGAATAGATTTGGTTCTCAAAAGAAATAGGCACAATGACCTATTTCTCAGGAAAGTAGCAAATTGGGCTTTGCGCCAATTCATTTACATACCATACACCTACAGATAGCGCAAACACTCCCACCTACGCTCACCTGCACTTTGACTGGCACGAAAGTTGTGCTTAGAATTAGCGTAGCACATGGTTGTTGCGCTTAGCATGGTCATGAAATGTTACAGGCCTAAATGTTAGACAAAGAGATAGTATGCAAGTTGATCAGCTTGCACCATACGAACCGATTGGCTAACAGATTGCATGTTCAGAGTACCTATCAGTTTGCGCCAGGTAGAGTTTCATGACTGAACTTAAATCATTTTTTAAAAGTTACTGCAAAATTGGCTCAGAAACGTGAAGTTAGTTAGGAAAGGTCTAGCATAATTTGTTTGCAATGACACTTGGTTTTATATTTTGTCATCTAATCTACAACATTGATAGACTTTTAAGTGTGGCTTAAGTGTCCAAATTTGTTTTTGGGATAACTGTATAAAATAAGTGTTTTAATAGAAATGTGACAGTATCTACTTCATACTGTATATCTATTTATGCAGTCTACAGTCACATTTACAAAGTAAACAATTAAATTATACTGTATATTATGTAATACATAAGGAGGATATTAATAGCAAGAATCCAGGTAAACATCCAATCTTAACACAAAAATTAGAGTGACAATAGATTGCCCTTCAATACATGTACAGTACATCACAGAAATTCCACAATATCCTTAAATTAAATCATATATAAAATACTCATTATCTTTATTAGCACATTATACTAAGTATCCAATACAAACATTTTAAACCCCTCCAAAACTCAAAGTTTTACCCCAGTCCCACCCTTTGCCCCCAAATCCAAGCTTATAGAAGCTGAAAGAGATGTATAAAACAGGCAGCCAGGCATTCAAGACACTTCCTCTTCCTTAAATTCAAGCATAGAAGCAAGGCCTGACAGAAGCAAGGCCTCCATGTCTTTAGCCATCATGCAATGCCAAACGTACTACCCAGCAGTCCTTAGTGTTGTCATAAGCATCCTCATAACAAGAGAGATGGAAAAGACAGAGGGATCAAGAAAAAGAGAGAATGAGAGAGAGCTTTGTTAGTTTTGCATAAATGCATCATCTGTATTTGGAGGTTAGTTGTTGTCTAGTCCTCTCTCTCTCATTTAAGGCTCAGTCAACTTGGGCTCCAGTCAGCCGTCATGCATGCAGGCATAGAGCAATAAAAGAAAAGAGGGAGAGAAAGAATGAGAGAAGATACATAGACAGAAAAAAAGTTACAGGGAATAGCAGAGTCCAAAACCAAGGTACAAAGAAAAGGAAGAGACTTGAAGGAGGTAAAAAGAAGAAATTCAGGGGTACGAACTGATTTACTGAGGCTGCACTCACCCGTTTGAATAGCCTATGGTCCATCAAGGGGCTTTGCACAAACAGCAAAACAACACCAGACAGCTATTAGTACACACTGAGGTTCAGTAGGGTTGAGGAAATGGGACCAAACACAACAGGGGTTTCTAACAGAACCATGAAAACACCATGGTTTCTCTTTGTTTTGTCCTATGACACCTCGTTGTGTTTGTTGGAATTGAGAGGGATCATAAAATGTGCCTTTAACTTTTGCCTTAAAAACATGATATTACAGAACTGATTTAAATGGATAGTTCATCCAAAAATAATAATGTAGTCATCATATACTCAACCTCATGTTGTGTTCCAAGAAGAAAGAAAGTCATACGGGTTTGGAACAACAAATGATGGTGAGTAAATCATGTAAGAATTTTCATTTTTGGTTGAACTATCCCTTGTAAAAAGTCTTGAAATGACTTTAGACTATAGTATGAGTGTGAGCACATTAGTTTAGATCCCAGTACCATAAGAACACAATGTGCGTGGTGGAAGTTCTCGCTCATGGCTTACCTGTGACGGCACCGCAGTAGAAATCGCATGATTTTTCTAGCAGCTTGGTCTTGTCTCTTGGTCAGTAAACTGCTTCTAAAAGAGAATGATGAGCATGAGTGTGACGTACACTGGCAGATAAAAAAGAAAATGTTAAATGTTAGTGGGGTTTGACCGTGCAAAACTAACAACCTCAATTTTACGGTGTTCTGTGTAGTTGCTAAGTAACCACTTGTTCTCAGTGGTTACTAGGGGATTTCTTACTGTCCCAAGTCAAAAGGGCCCACTGTCAAATTTTTATGATATTCTGGCCTCTTTATGATGTAATGGCTCGAGTTCCTCCTTCAATGTACAGTAAAGCACAAAGTATTCTTCGGTTTTGATGCGAACACTTTGTATCTGCTTACAGTCGAACATTCACCTCTCAAAGTTTATACTTCATATGACTGTGTGCGTATGCACGCTACGACTGCTATGAGATATTGGACTATTTCTCTTAAGCAATTTAGACCCATAAACATGTCTTTATAGTCCTTCAGACTCAAGTTATATAAAGGCAGGTATCTCCTGACCTCCTCACACACGCACTCTTGACGTACACATTGTTGTTTCTACCATCATCTCCTGTTGTTTAGAGGCGATTATACCTTCTAGCACTACTTTCTGACAGCAACAGCCATCGGTGAGTGTTGCCACCTTATGGACCCACTTGTCTGTGTGTTCAGACTACGCAAGGTTAGAAAAATGGGGCCTCACTTATTGAGTGCTCGAGCACTCTACTAATGACGAAATTTGCCTCACGTGTCCTGTACACAGACTCCTAGCATTCACGTCTGACCAAAGTATACTTTGGGCTTAAGTGGGATATATATATATATATATATATATATATATATATATATATATATATATATATATATATATATATACACATTTTTTCTTCTTCCTTTTTTTCACAATTGCAACCCTGTATGAGCAAAAGTAATAGTGATGCTCGCTTTAGCAAACACCACCAGTTTTGGAGCAAAACTGTCATTGCTGTGACAGGCCGTACAAGAACAAATGGCATGAGAAAATAGTGGTAAAATACGCTGGCTACCACCCCTGGAGTTCGCTAGTTCGCTAGTTCGAATCCCAGGGCGTGCTGAGTGACTCCAGCCAGGTCTCCTAAGCAACCAAATTGGCCTGGTTGCTAGGGAGGGTAGAGTCACATGGGGTAACCTCCTCGTGGTCGCTATAATGTGGTTTGTTCTCGGTTGGGCGCATGGTGAATTGAGCGTGGTTGCCGCGGTGGATGGCGTGAAGCCTCCGCACGCGCTATGTCTCCGGGGCAACGCGCTCAACAAGCCACGTGATAAGATGCACGGGTTGACTGTCTCAGACGCGAGGCAACTGGGATTCGTGCTCCGCCACCCGGACTGAGGCGAATCACTATGCGACCACGAGGACTTACAGCGCATTGGGAATTGGGCATTCCAAATTGGGAGAAAAAGGGGAAAAATCCAAAAAAATATATATATACTTGAACTTCAATTGTTTGTGAAGTTGGTTGTGAAGGTCTGGCACTGTTTTAACAACAGACTGTCAGTAATAATGAAGGTTTCAATGTTGGCATACTTGAGAGAGCTAACTAGGATTTTGGCAGTATTTCATATTTGAAGTGTTGGTCTATGAATTAATTAGTCATTTATCCAAAGCAACAGAGCACTTATTAAAGAGGCAATCCCTGTTAAATAGCCTGGGGTTAATGTTTCTCACTCAAGGGTGCACACTGTAAATTACCCCTAGACCGAACAAAGAAACTTATTACCTTTCATTTTATACATTAGACCACAGATCTTTCAAGGGATATTTCACCCAAAATGTTCAAACCAGTAAGAATTCCTGACTTTCATGGGACACAAAAGGAAATGTTTCATTGCATCTCTTTTCCATACAATGAAAGGTGACTGAATTTTAATGTTCTGGTGAACTTTCCCTTTGATCGCTCAGCTTTCCCTTTAGCAGAATGTCTATTAATGTACCTGAGTTTGTGCTGCACCAGTGCAGCTGCAGTGGCCCGGCTGCGTGGGTTCAGCCGGCCGAGCTCCTTGTAGCTGCGGTAATACTGCTGGATCAGCACGGCTGCTCTGCGACTCTGCTTGAACTTCTTCTGTTCGTGGTAGCTGCGGAATTTACTCTGGATAAGGATGGCGGCCAGCGTCATCTTTTTATAAAGTGCATACTGCCAAGAAGACAGAGAAAGGAATTAGTGTCACAAGTAGTGGTCAACCAATATGGGTTTTTCAGTGGCCGAAGACGATTATTTAGAGAGCAGGATGGCCGATATAAATGCCGATATATAAATTGCAATTTAACAACAGCAAATCAGATGTACACACATTTTCTAAAGTGAAACAAATGTTATTATTTTATGCAATATTTACTAAACTTGAATAGAAAAAAAACCCTTGAAACCACTTTTGTTAATCGGCCAAACGAATACGGTTATCCACCAATGCAGATAATCGCAATATGGCAAAATATCGGCTGATATATCGGTCTATCACTAGTCACAAGTGAAAGAGATTCATTTGTTACTAGTACTTATCAAAGGCTGCAAAAACAATTAACATTTCCTCTCCAAATAGGTCATTACCATGATGCTAGAATGTTTGCTATGTGGTTGCTTGTTGTTTCTTCAACTTCGAGCACTTTCATGTCCATGGGGTTGATTATTATTAAAACTAACAGATTTAAATGTTTCAGGGTCTCATTAAAACTGACTTTTACCAGCCATCATCATTTATTTTTGGTACTTTTCAAATGCCTTTTTTGTACAAATTGTACTGTTTTAGCCTCATCCCAGACACAAATCCATTATGAAAATACAAATTATTATATGCTTAAAGCTATGATAATCTAACAAGCAAAGAGTGAAATAAGCATAAACCATTTCAATAATTATTATGTAAAACTGATTACTATAAATGTTTTAAAAATTATGACTGTCCCACAGTTGAGCCATCATTTCCACTACATCAAACAATTTTGCCCCTAGATAAGCTTTTTTTTTTTTTTTCTCTAAGTTAGTGTACTTGTTAACCAAGTCAACAAAAGTGTTATATCTACTCAGGAACTTGTTACTTCCACCTCCCACCACAAGAGGTCAGCATCGCCTGAGTATTGAGTTCTGCTCCTGTACAGCTGTGTCTCATTCTCTGCTCATTAGGGACTCTATTTAAGGACTCTTTGTTTGTTGTATAATCACGAAGTATTGTCTTTCTCTACGGTTGCAATTCTGAGTGTTTTATTTATGCTTGATTATTCCATGTCTGACCCTTGCCTTGTTTTCCTGTTTTTGCCTTTTGCCTACTGTTTTGGGTTATCTGCATCGATTTGTTTGCTTACTGGTTTTGACCCTTGCCTGTATATTCAACACTGTTTTCACCTGCTCCTTTAATAAACAACACTGCATATGGATCTACCTGAGTCTTCCGCTTCTGCAGCATTACAGAATACTTCGCCTACCTCAGATCCAGCAGAGTCGAGAACACACACCACGCTCATGTCTCAGGCCACCATCTTAACCGAGTATCAACACCAGCTCAACCGTCTATCCGCAGCAATGGACGAAGTTTTGAGTCATCTTCGCCAGCAAAGCCCTGTGGCTCCAGCGGCTTCCGAGACTGTTCCTGTGAGTATGCCTAATTCCTCTCCATCACTGTTAACCCACGTCTTGCATTGCCGGAGAAGTTTGATGGATCACCGGGTCGATGTCGGGGCTTTGTGCTTCAGTGCTTATTGTATGTTGCTCAGCAACCACTAGCATTCAGTAATGAAGAAGCTAAAGTAGCGTTAATCATCTCATCACTTCAAGGAAAAGCACTCGATTGGGCACATGCTGTTTGGTATAATGATGTTTCCTTTTCGCTCATCATTGGAAAATTTGGAAAAACTTGTCACGATTTAAAGCTGTATTTGAACACCCAGAGGGAGGAATAATCGTGAAAGACTGGCTTATGAATTTTCAACAAGGTAATGCTACGGCCTCAGATTATGCTTTGACATTCCGCACGCTAGCAGCACAGACTAGTTGGACAAATGGCCCATTGAAGACCATTTATCGTCGAGGCCTGTCGCACACCCTCCAAACTGAGTTAGCTGAGTTAGCCAGTTAGCCAGCAGTTATCTCTGGAACAATATATTCATATATAACATCAAAATTGATAATCTTATCCGTACACGTATTCCGGTGACGTTATCTATGAATTTCATGCCTGCAATGCGTAGTGATGCTCTCGGTTTAGAGCCAATGCAGATTTCACTCACCAGGCTCACGCCTGACGAGAGACAATGCCGGCTGCGTGATGTTCTATGTATCTACTGCGGTGAAGCTGGCCATTACCTATCTGCATGCACCAGATGTCCTCGTCTGTCCTCCCGCAGCACGCTGGTGAGTCAAATTAATAACAATAGTTTCCTAGTGTCAGTTATTCTTTCTTTTGTTTCACATCATGTTTCTGTGCAGGCATTAATTGACTCTTCTGGTAACTTTATTGATGCAGCGAAAAAGTGAAAAATGTATCCATTAATACTGCACCTTGTGTCCCACCTCTGTGTATTACAACGTTAGATGGACGGCCACTGGAGGCGAGTGCAGTACAAGAGGTCACCAAACCCATGAATATTCAGATTGGAGCTCTGCATCTTGAGGAAATCCAACTATTTATCACAGAGTCACCTACAAATCCATTAGTTCTGGGTTTCCCCTGGCTAACTCATCATGACCCCAACATCTCTTGGAAAGAGGGTACGATTTTGAAATGGAGTTCACTATGTCATAATACCTGCATCACATCTGTATGCCCCCTCATCTGTTGTTCTAATAAGATGCAAGCATCCGAGAAGGTTTTGCCTGATTCTGTGCCTTCAGTTTATCACAACCTGCATTCTGTGTTTAGCAAAGTCAACACTTCAGCTCTTCTGCCACATCGTCCTCAGGACTGTGCTATTAACCTGCTACCAGGCACATTACCGCCCAAGAGGATGATCTATCCCTTATCTATTCCTGAGACAAAAGCCATGGAGGAATATGTGGAGGAAGCACTGAGGCTGGGTCACATACGGCCGTCTACTCCTGCGGCCGCAGGTTTTTTCTTTGTGGAGAAGAAGGATGGGACACTCGTATCCATGAGGGGGATGAGTAGAAGACAGCGTTCATCACCAACGCTGGACATTTTGAATATCAGGTTATGCCCTTCGGGCTTTCCAATGCACCGTCGGTATTCCAGTCATTCATGAATTAAATCTTCAAGGACATGATCAATAAATGTGTGATTGTCTATATTGATGATATTCTGGTCTATTCTCCTTCACTGGAATTCCATGTGCAACAGGTTCGTCAGGTTCTGCAATGACTGGCTGATAATCATCTCTTCGTGAAGGCCGAGAAGTGTGAGTTTCATGTCTCTACCATTTCATTTTTGGGCTATGTGTTAAGCATCGACGGTGCTCATATGATTCATCCAAGATCAGGGCGGTGATGGAGTGGCCTACACCCAGGACAGTTAAGGAGTTAAAATGATTTCTGGGGTTTGCCAACTTCTACAGACATTTTATTAGAAACTTTAGCATGGTGGCTACACCCCTGACGTCTCTCCTTCATGGTAAGTCACACAGTCTTACTTGGACTTTCGCAGCAGCTCAAGCTTTTGAGAAGTTAAAGTCACGATTCACAAGTGCACCCATTCTCAAGCATCCAGACCCTAACTGTCCTTTTGTGGTAGAAGTTGACACTTCCGACTCAACAGTTCTTTCTCAGCGCCATGGTTCCCCCTCCAAAGTCGTTCCCTTGTGCTTTTTTCTCCAGGAAACTGACTCCGTCGAAAGGAACTATGATGTGGGGAATCGGGAACTACTGGCCATGAAAGCAGCATTCAAGGAATGGAGACACTGGTTAGAGGGGGCATATATTCGTTGTTCTCACTGACCATCACAATCTGGAGTACATTCAGGGGGCAAAAAGTCTCAACCCGTCAAGCCAGGTGGGCTCTGTTTTTCTATTGTTTTAACTTTCTTTTACCTATCGCCCAGGTTCTAAGAACACCAAGGCAGATGCCCTCTCCAGAATGCATTCTAGTGAGCAGCAGCAGGAGGTTCAACACCCCTTTCTGGCCTCATCTCTGGTGGTCGCTCCAGTGTGATGGGACATCATGAGAGAAATTCAACAGGCGGCTGAGCCATCTCCAGCTCAATGTCCGGTGGTGAAGACATTCGTCCCAGCAGCTCTGAGAAGCAGCGTAATGGAATGGGTTCACAGTTCCTTGTGTTCAGGGCATCCTGGAGAGAATCGGACCCAGCAGCTCATCAAGAACAAATTCTGGTGGCTATCACTCTCTTCTGATGTTACTTCTTTTGTTAAGAACTGTTCAGTGTGTGCCCAGTCTAAGCCATTACAACAATTACCTGCTGGGTTTCTCCAACCTCTGCCTGTTCCTCATCATCCGTGGTCTCATCTGGGTGTGGATTTCTTGAATGCCCTCTCAAGGTAACACTACTATCCTGGTTGTAATTTGCTGGTTTTCTAAAGCTTGCCGCCTTATTCCCCTCAGAAAGCTCCCTACAGCCCTGGAAACTGCCGAGGCTCTATTCCAGTATGTGTTTTGGTTCTTTGGCTTTCCGGAGGACATTATCTCTGACCGGAGGCCTCAATTAATCTCCTGGGTTTGGAATGCTTTCTGTGACCTCTTTCAAATCAATGTCAGTCTCACCTCGGGCTATCATCCACAATCTAATGGCCAGGTAGAGAGGCTGAATCAGGAGGTGGGTCGGTTCTTACAACATACTGTAGCAACAACCAGCAGGATTGTAGTCCTTTTTTGCCATGGGCCGAATACACCCAGAACTCTCTTGTAAAGCTCTCTACAGAACTCACACCTTTCCAATGTGTTCTTGGTTATCAACCCCCTCTCTTTCCTTGAACTGGTGAGCCATCGAATCTTCCTGCAGTAGATTCTTGGATGCAATGGAGTAATCAGGTATGGGACAGTGCCCATGTACACCTGCAAAGAGCCATTCACCATCAGAATATCCAGGCAGACCGCCGACGTCAGCAATTTCCTGTTATTCACACGGATCAGAGAGTTTGGCTGTCAACTCGGGACCTCAGGCTTCACCTTCCCTGTAAGAAACTCAAGGTATGTGGATCCATTCAAAGTTATTAGACAAATGAATGAGGTTACGTACAAGCTCCAGCTACCTGATCATTATCGTATTTCTCCCATGTTCCATGTCTCTTTGCTGAAACCGGCTGGCCCTGGCTGTCAATGAATATCTGACAAAGGCTCCCCACCACTGCCACTAGAAATTGACGGCCAGATGGCTTACTGTGTTAATGAACTCCTGGACTCTCGCAGAAGGGTTCGACGGATGTTTTATCTGGTTGACTGGGAGGGTTATGGGCCTGAGGAACAATCTTGGATTCCTGCTGATGACATCTTGGATGATTCTCTGATCTCCGAATTCAATTCAAAACACCCTGAGCAGCCATGCCCCAGACCCAGAGGCAGACCTTGTAAGCCCCCATCAGCATGACCTTCAGGGGGCTGACCTCTTGTGTTACTTCCACCTCCCACCACAAGAGGTTAGCATCGCCTGAGTATTGAGTTCTGCTTCCTGTACAGCTGTGTCTCATTCTCTGCTCATTAGGGACTCTATTTAATGACTCTTTGTTTGTTGTATTATCGCGAAGTATTGTCTTTCTCTACGATTGCAATTCTGAGTGTTTTCTTTATGCTTGATTATTCAGTGTCTGACCCTTGCTTTGTTTTCCTGTTTTTGCCTTTTGCCTACTGTTTTGGGTTATCTGCATCGATTTGTTTGCTTACTGGTTTTGACCCTTGCCTGTATATTCGATGCTGTTTTCATCTGCTCCTTTAATAAATGACACTGCATATGGATCTACCTGAGTCTTCCACTTCTGCAGCATTACAAAAAGTGTCAGTAAAGAGCATGCTTGAGACAACTGATGTTAGAAGAAAACAAAGAAAAATCAAGGGAAATACCACTTGTAAGCAGAATATTTTTGTTAGATTTCATTTTCAATCAAGCTGAATATTTGCCAAATTATAATTATTCAATTGTATGTACTTATGATTCATAAGATGTTAGCTATGAAATTAGCCTAAGCAAGACACAGGAGTTGGCCATTTTATTACAAAAACCTTACAAATGGCATTTCCATCAGCATCATTTCCACCACAGAATTCTATTAAACACGATACAGAATTTGAGATGTGCTGGAAATTACACTGTGCTGGGAATTTCAATAACCTTCAGAAAAAATGACAAAAATGACATAAATCACCTTTGATAAATGTAAATACTGTTGGACATTGATAGTAGACAATTTTTCAAGAAATTCATAGGGCTAAAAGTGCCCGAAGTTGAAAGAGAACCCTGCTATGTCTTGTTATGGGGTTGCTAGGGTATTCTGGGTGGTTACTTAATGGCCCAAGTCAAAAGAGCCCATCCCCAAGTCTCCATGATATTTTGGTCTCTAGATCCTGTAAGTCTATTGGATTTTTCACCTACAGTATTTTTTTATTATTACTTTTTTTAAGTATGATTGCTTAGAAAAGTAATAGCACATCTCTCCTCAACAAACCACACTATTTGAGGTATCATTCATGTCTGTAGCACAAAGCCCTAATACAAAAGCCCAAAGCATACTTTGGTTTTGACACGAACGCTTAGTGTATACTTCATTGGACTGCGCACATACAAAGTCGGTTGGCGCATGTGTGCTAAAACTGCTATGAGATATTGGACTATTTCTCTTGAGGAGTTTAGACCCATAAATATGTCCTTATATTATTTCAGACTTGAGTTATACACATGCCGGTGTCTCCTGACATTCCACCTTTGTCTCTTGTTGTTTAGCGGCAATTACATCTTTTTCTAGCGCTTCTTTGTAACAGTAATGGCTCAACGGTGAGTGTTGCCACCTTGTGGACCTACTAATAAGTGCAAATAATTCCAGGCACATGTGCATTCTGTGCATTCAGAGTACAAGCGGTTAGAAAAATTGGGCCGCATCCATTTAGTCCTCAAGCACTCTACCATTGACGAAATCTGCGTCATGCGTCCTGTATGTCTGACCAAAGTATACTTAGGGCTTAAGTATGAGCAATAATCATTGTGATGCTTTTTTCAGCAAACATTACTAATAAACGTTCAGATCAATCAAATCCATAGCAGTAGATGTTGAGAATTTGTAGGTGAAATGGAAAGCATTACCTTCAAGGCTATCCATGTCAGCTTAAGGAAACGAGAGAAAGGAAATGAAGGCAATGTATCAAGCCTGTTGCAGCTGGCCACTCAAAAGTGTACACACAGTGGTTCTGAGTCTCAAGGCCTACCTGTTTGTACCTCTTATAACAACGCTGAATGACAGCAGCGGCCAGTTCTTGTTGCTCCCGGAGCGGACGACCCTGCAGGATGGGGGAAGAAGGGGTGTGGTAGGGTGGGAGAGGACAGGAAAGAGATTAGAGTTCACAAGGAGGCCTGGTTGGCCACAGAGATGATGGCATCTGATTCCTTTTGAGGCCGGCCAAGATGTCCTCTTAGACTGGCAAAGTGGCGTTGAAATGCTCCAAGGAGAAGGTTATTTCTCAGAACGGCTCTGAACAACCAATGTGCTGTGGACTTGAGGACATCTGTGCATCCCGTTAAAACAGATGGATAGAGGGAACAATGCAATCATTCCTTATAGCCAGGCCATGCTAAGCTCAAGCAAATTTCCCCATGCGTCTAAACAACACGGACCTTATCACTGCCTTTTGGAGCACACACCACAATGAGAAGGTCCAGCTGAGATCTTTTCTTTTACCTTACGTTCAGGAGCACCATACAACACAACACATTACAGCACGACCTTTGAAACCGGACCATCACGAACACTGGCAACACATACACCTGGGTGAAGTCCCGCCCTACCTTGTACTTGCGGAAGGTGTTCTGGACCTGGCGGGCTGCTTCGTACAGTTCTCTCTGTTCAGGATCGGACAGCACCAGCTTGGTCAAGTCACGCTCTTCCTTGCTGTGGGAGGCGTTGAGAAGAGCAGTCCATTCCGCAGGGGACTGGAGGCCGAGTTTCCCAAGAGGACCATCGAGTTCTGGCTGTCCTCCACTATGAATGGCACCCAGACCAGGAGAGGAAGTTAGGGGCTTGTTAAACAGGAACCTGGGAAACCAAACAATTGTGAAAACCGATTAAATTCCACAGACTAAGTTGCCGTTCAGAATGCATTCTTGCACCAAAAAAAGCCAAATGCAGTGCAACGAACAGAACAGAACGCAGGGGTCTTGTTTCTAAAAGTTGACGTTATTTTTAAACTGACATGGCATCTTAATGTTTTAGAGGTCGACTGATATATTGGTTTTACTGATTAATCGGTGCTGATAGTTGCTTTTTGGAACTATTAGATTTGGGGTTTTTTTTATCTACATTTATAGCTGCCAATAGTTTTTTTTTTTTTTTTTTCTCGCACCCAAGTATGTGAGGAAAAAGTATAGCAAATTTATTATGAACCAAAATGGTTTTCTTGTGCATTTATCCTGTAGAAACCCACCTCTCTGCATCTCCCAGGTAACTGGCCAACCAGCTCATGGTGTTGCTGACTCCAACACTGTCTACTGCCGACTCTGACGCAAAGTTTTCCCTCTTGATGCGATCAGATGTTGCCGCAATTACTTCTTCTGCTAAAGTCATCATGTTCATGTTCTGAAACAAGCAGCTGAGTACTTTCAAAATGTTGGATTCTACATCAGCAAATATGGATGCTATGCTGTATGGATTAGGGTTTATCAATCAATCAATCAATCAATCAACTATCATCAATCAATCAACTATCCATCCATCCTTCCATCTGACTGTTGGACCCGTAAAAAAAGCAGGCTTTTAAACAATTTCAAACTTTCAAGCCAACATCAAAGTTTGTGTTATCAAAATGTATTAGTTATTAATGAAGTCCTATAGAACCAAAACATGTAAATTCCAAAGACCTAGGCCACATCCACACTAATCCATTCAAGTTGGAAACTTCCATTTTCAGTTTCCTAACATCATTGTTTTTCAAAGTAAGTGGTTTTGGAGAACTTTTTGAAACAGGAGGAGGAAAACGCTGATCCAATGTGGATGAGAGCCGTAAACGTAGCAAAATAAAAGCATTTTTCAAATGAAAACGTATTAATGTGGAAGTGACCCAAGACTCTAAGTAATCATAGTATCCAATGGTTCCAATTCCATCCCCCCCCCATAATTTGAAAGCCGAGACTTTGTTGTACCAAAAAAAAAAAACAAAAAAAAACATAAAACTCAATATTTGTGTTATTTGCTTAATTTGCTCAATGCAACTTCAAAGCACTGCATAATTTTAAAGTTTTGTTAATAAATTCAGCAGGCTTATGCTTCATGAATGTGAGAACAAACCTTGCGTTTCATGTTTTCAAGCAGATGGAGGGCTATATATGGGGCCTATAAAATGAAAATGCGAAGACAGAAACTAATAATAAAATTGATATTGTAAAATACAAATGTATATTTTACATTTGTATTTTTGAAAATGTTAATTTATTAATTCATTATTTATTTTTATAGTTTTAACAGTGGTATTTGTAACAAGACCATAGTAAACACATGAAAGCATGGATCTTCTTCACTACCATGGTTAGATGTTACATGATTTCTATAAAACAAACTATGGCATTTTAGTAATTATAAACAGTAGACCTACTCTAAACAAACGTAAAAATAATAAATACAAAATATAAATACTTTTAAGTTGTAACAAAAATTTATTATATTCCCTCACTCCCCTAATGTAGCCTATGACAAATTTAATAGAGATAATAATATTTTTTATCAATCTATTTCTACCTAAAGTACAGTTACTGTTACTATAGTAAATTCAAAGGTGGTGATGTAAAATTCTGTGCCGAATTCAAATGGTTTCCACTTCTCGCGCCTAACTTCTCACTGATTCTCGCAAAGCTGCGAGTTTAAGAGCTCGAGCTTTAAGAGCTTTGCGCTCACACTGCTCTGACCATTGAGCCCTATCCATCTATCCTACAGAGCCATACAGGTGCATTAGCCAAGATTGTGCCTCCACTTGTGTATTCGACACTGCTAAACCAGATACTTCAGATGCGTCGCTAGACTTCAAAATCAGATGAACCGCGGTACAAATGCGTACCAACCCATATAATTAAAAACCAACTGATATACTACAAGTCTAGATAAACGTTTTAATGCAAAGAGGAACATGATGATAGATTTGATTATTATGACTGATAAATGTCCCCCATTTCTAACCTAATGCCCCCCTCTCCACTAATTTGCTCTCAGAGCCTCCTGGCATCCTTTGAATGCCCCCTGGGGGTGCCCCCGTTGAGAACCCCTGCATTAGCACTATAAAAGGACCTATATTGACAGTTTTTTTTTTGTGCCTCACCTGCAGGTCTCCAGTGTTCTCCAAATCCTCTTGGCTTGTCCGCAGATCAGAGATTGTCCCTGTGCTAGCCATTTCTCTTAATCTCAGCCTGTTTGCCAGCCTTTCCTTGCCAAGTCCACCAGTTGGCACCCTACGTCCTGCAGCCTGTCTCGAACTCCATCGGCCACCTCCACAAGAGGCCAGCTTTGTCTGAGAATGCTCCCCATCTCTTGGCTCTTTATCCACAGTACCTTCTCTAGGCTTGGAGGGACACGTTTTAGGCTTGTAGGCCTGTTCTTCCAGTCCGAGAGGGGCAGAACAGGGTTTGCTGAGCAGAGTTTGGTGGCTGTCAGGGTTGGGCTTGTGTTTCTTACTCAACGGGGCATCACCATGACTATCACTGCTATAAAAACTGGACGGTTCTGATCTGGGTCTTCTCAAGTCTGCAAAGGTACAAAATTAAACTCAAACTGACCTGTTTCAGACTTTTTAGTTTCAGCTTCTGAGTTACTTAAGTAGTTACTTAATGGGCAAATCTGTATAAAATGAAATATTTGAACTCACCTGAGCCAGAGATTGAAGCAGAACTGGTGATGCTGCTTTCTTTCAGTCCAACTGAAGCCGTTTCAGTTCCCCAAACATTCATCCAGCCCTCTGCGGTTGATGCCTCAGCAGATGGAGAGAAAGGCATGCTGGGAGTTGTAGTCAAAGCTCCTGACTGCTGCTCTTCCCTCTGAAGGCTTTCCAGATACTCAGCTAGCTTGGTGTGGCCACGGGACCGGGCGATAGCCAACGGTAAGCGACCCAAAGAATCGGGGATGGCCAAAGCTCGCCGATCCCATTTATACAGAACCACTGTCGCCTCCATGTGACCCAAAGCACAGGCCCACATCTAATGAAATGAACAATAAATAAATACATTTATTACTAATTAAATTTAATTTGAAGTTGGTTAAGGAAATTGAAAGTTGTCTCAACTAAGCTTGCACAGAATCCTCATGCCACGGTTTTAGGGCTCATTCACACCGAACACGTTTTTGCATCCGTGTGCACTCTTTTTCTATTGTTACTATGTAAACATGCTCTAGACATATGTTTTTGACAGTTGTGCAGCGTATCTCAGTTTTATTTTTCAGCGTCTTGCACAGGACTGCCATGTTTTTTACAATCAGTGCCAGGTTTAAAAAAAATGCCAACTTTTAAAAGCGCATCTCAAGTAACCTGTGTTCTGTTATATTTGTTGCGCCGTGCCTTTGCTGGGATAAAATAGTTTGCAGTGATTAAGGTATTGTGATCTATCTAGTCTAAACACTCACCAGTGGTGTGCAAGAGAAGTGATCAACATTTAGAGGATCCACCTCCAGTTCCAGGTCAATACTGTCTGCATGCTTGGTGCTGTGGAGACAAACAGAATTAAGTATATGTGGCATCTATGTGCATTTAGATCCAGTTTCCAATCAGCATACTCACCGCCACTTGATAAGTGTTTGGATAAGGGTGGTGTAACCCTGGGCGGCTGCCAGGTGGAGTAAAGTCATGCCCCGAAATGTCTTGGAATGAATTAGGTGCTTGGACTTGGCCCAGCAGGACCGGTTCATCATTTTCTCACAAACTACAACCACACGGCTCTCAAAGGAGCTGCCCGCCTGACCCTGGCTCTGACCTGGTGAAAACTAAATGAACAAATCAAACATGTAATGGAATCAGGTTAGAGTTGCACCAAGAATTTGATACTGAGTTCCATTAAATGATATCTCATTTTAGAGCTAGAATGATACCTGTGCCTGGTCGGAATTGCCTCTTCCTCCTTCTCCTCCTCCACTACCTCCGGTTCCTCCGCTTCCTCCGCTCTCCGACGTGCCTCCACCACCCTGTTGCTGTTGACCAGCCATCTCTGCCATTCTTCTCTCCATCTGCTCCAAACGTTCCAGGATGGACATTCTGAACTGGTTATCTTTACAGGAAACCAGGAGAACAAGTTAGGGGCCATTCACACCGAACATATTTTTGCATCCGTCTGCACTGTTCATTTTCAAAACATTTTCAGTGTCTCGATTAGTTTATAAAAACACTATTAAAAACGTGTGCCGAGATGCCTGCGTTCTGTCCTATTCATTGCACAGTATTTTGTTTTTTGTTTTGTGCATAAACTTGTTCCATTTTTTTCCATAGGGGAATTGATTTTTAAAGATAACTTAGAAACCTTTAAAGAAAGACCTAGCATGAGCTTCGAGATTGTTAATCGATGGTAAATGCTTCTGCTGAAGCCATCAGCAGGGCTGTTTCTGAGAATATGGAGGCCCAAAGCAAAATCCTGCTCCCTTTCCTCTTGGGCCAGAAGAGGGCACCCTATAACTGTCTAATTCATCACACAGGTCACATAAACTACAACACATAGAGACTGTAACACCTAGATATCATACAGAGATTGTGTCTGTTCCCTGAACTACCAAACACAAAATCCTCACTAAATCATTTAGAAAAAATTTGATTAAGGTCAAACTTGAAAAAAACAAACCAAAAAAAAAAAAAAACAACAACAAAAAAACAAACAAAACAAAAAAACAATTGAAGATAAATATCATATAAAGATAGGGCTACTAAACATTAGATCTCTTTCAATCAAACCACTAACTGTAAATTAAATTATTACAGATCATAGTTTGGATGTCCTCTGTTTGACTGAAACCTGGTTTAAACCGGATGAATATATTAGTTTAAATGAATCTACTCCCACAGGTTACTGTTATAAAAATGAGCCTCGTCTGAAGGGTCGAGGAGGAGGAGGTGTTGCAACAATTTACAGTGAAGTTTCTGGTGAGGACAGGATATAAGTTTAAGTCTTTTGAACTAATAATGCTTAATGTAATACTGTCAGATATAAATAAGAAATCTCTGTCATCTTTTGTCCTTGCTACAGTATATAGATCACCTGGGCCTTATTCTGATTTCCTTGGTGAATTTGCTAATTTTCTATCAGATCTAGTAGTTACTGTAGACAGAGATTTAATTGTTGGTGACTTCAACATTTACATAGATAATGAAAATTACACATTGGGATTAGCATTATCGATAATCTCAACTCACATGGAGTCAGACAAAATGTGACAGGACCAATTCATCGCCATAATCATATGCTAGATTTAATTCTATCATATGGAGTTGATGTTGATACTATAGAAATTCTACCGCAGAGCGATGACATCTCAGGTCATTACCTAGTCTCTTATATGCTGCGATCAGCTAATGTTACTCAATCTACACCACACTATCATTCAGGTAGAACAATTCTTTCAACCACTAAAGATAGCTTCACTAATAATCTTCCAGATCTATCTCATATACTCAGTAAGCCCCAAAGTCTAGAAGAACTTGATGAAATAACAGAAAATATAAATACAGTCTTCTCTAGCACTGCTTGATAGTGTCGCCCCCCTTCGATTAAAGAAAATTAGAGAAAAAAGCCCTGCACCATGGTACAATGATCACACTCATGCTCTCAAGAAAGCAGCTCGGAAAATGGAGCGCAAGTGGAAGAATAACTAAATTAGAGGTATTTTGCGGTGCATGGAAGGATATTGTCTGTAGCTTCAGACAGGCACTAAAAGCTGCCAGGTCAGCATATTTTAGCAAACTCATAGAAAATAACCACAACAATCCTAGGTGTTTATTCAGTACTGTGGCTAAATTGGTTAGGAATAAAGCCTCACCTGAACCAGATATTCTGTCGCAGCACAACAGTAACGACTTCATGAATTTCTTTACTCATAAAATTGAAATAATCAGAAATTAAATTGGAATTATGCAATCATCTGTCACAGTACTTCAGAAAACAGTGTCTCATAATTTTCCTCATGTGCAACTTCAATCCTTCGCTGTCATAGGTCATGAAGAGCTAACAAAACTTATCGAAACATCAAAAGCCACAACATGTATGTTAGATGCAATAATCCAATCCAATCCAATCCAACTAAACTCTTAAAAGAGGTATTCCCTGTAATCTCAGAACCTCTTCTTAATATTACTAACTCCTCGCTATCCTTAGGACATGTCCCAAGAAACTTTAAAATGGCAGTTATCAAACCGCTTATTAAGAAGCCACAACTTGATCCTGGAGAATTGGCTAATTACAGACCGATTTCAAATTTCCCGTTTATGTCGAAAATAATAGAAAAGGTTGTGTCCTCCCAATTATGTTAATTTCTACAGAGAAATAGTATATATGAACAATTTCAGTCAGGATTTATTGTCAAATCAAACAAAAGTGAAGTATGGAGTGCCACAGGGATCAGTTTTAGGGCCTCTGATTTTCTCCTCATATATGCTTTCCCTGGGAGATATTATCAGGAATCATGGAATAAGATTTAACTTTATATTTCTTCGAAACCCAACGAAATTTCACAGTTCTCCAAATTAGCAGTGTATCAATGAAATCAAAGATTGGATGGCCTGAAATTTCCCTCTACTCAACTCCGACAAAACAGAGGTACTAGTTCTTTGACCAAAAACCTCTAAAAATAAGCTGCTAAAATATAATTTAACTCTCGGTGGATGTACTTTTAAATCTTCTTCAACAGCGAAGAACTTAGGTGTTATATTTGATACAAATTTGTCATTTGAAAATCAAATCAATGTTTGTAGAACAGCATTCTTCCACCTAAGAAATATTGCTAAATTACGACACATGCTCTCTGTTGCTTATGCCGAAAAACTAATTCATGCCTTCATGACCTCAACACTAGATTATTGTAATGCATTACTGGGAGGATGTCCAGCAAGATCAATAAATAAACTTTAAATAAACTGGTTCAAAATGCAGCAGCCAGAGTGCTGACAAGAACCAAGAAATATGATCATATTAGCCCCATTTTATCGTCGTTACATTGGCTACCTGTTAAATTATTTATTAATTTAAAATTTTGTTAACTACATAAAAAGCTTTGAATGGTCTAGCGCCACAGTACTTAAGTGACCTTCTGACATGCTATATTTCATCACGTTCATTATGATCACAAAATTCTGGCATGTTAATTGTTCCTAGAATATCTAAATCCACAAAAAGAGGTAGATCCTTTTCCTATTTGGCTCCAAAACTATGGGGAGTCTCCCCAACACTGTTCGGGACACAGACACACTCACTGAGTTTAAGTCTAGATTAAAGACTCATCTATTTAGCCAGGCATACACCTAATTTATTCTTCACCACACAATTAGGCTGCTTTAGTTAGGTCTGCCGGAACCTGAAACATTGATCATGATCTATAACTCTGCAAAAAATGTAATGGCATCTACGCTAATATTATTCTATTTGTTTCCATGTCTCAACCTCGGGACTCCTATCCCAAGGTCAACAGAACCGGCCGGATCCAGCTCCATTCCTACTTGGTATCAGACTCCACTGCTATGTGTCTCCGAGTGATGATGACTAAATGCAGCCAGTGCCAGCCAGACATCACTTCAGTCTATTATGATGGACCTCAGAGGATGAACTGATGCCAATTCCAACCATAAGACATGGGATAAATCATATTCCACTGCCTGAACCTTGGACTTAGGATAGACCTCACCGAAATCACCAGCCGGTTGAACTATGAAGCACCTCACTGATCTCGGCCTGCATCACCTTGGTCTAATGATGGACTACACTCTTAAAATGGAATACATTTACTATACATAGACTATCAATAAATTGCCAACAAAAGCCTTCATCAGCCAACTAACAAAGGACAATTGCATCTATGTGAACTTCTGCAGTTAATCCAGGATGAACTTCAAAGACATTAGTCATTAATCTTACAGTTCTTACAAAATCTTTGTTTAAACACTGGCCCTTAACACTTACTTAGTTTAATAATTTTAAATCATGACTTGCACTGCACATAAAAAAGTAATATTGGCATTATATTCATGATGTTAGCCAGAGGGGAACTGGCCCCCACAGTGAGCCTGGTTTCTCCCAAGGTTATTTTTCTCCATTAACCAACATCTTATGGAGTTTTGTGTTCCTTGCCACATTTGCCTTTGGCTTGCTTACTGGGTTTCTAAATACAATTATTATTTAATTATTTATTTTTATACACATTTCATAATCATATTTCATCAAACTACACAATGATGACTCTAAGACTTTATAGATATTACGGTTTCATTTTCTGTTAATGCATAATTTTCTGTAAAGTTTCTTTGAAATGATGTGTGTTGTGAAAGGTGCTATACAAATAAAAATGACTTGGCTTGTCTAATTAAGCCATAACAGATGCCTCAGTCTTTCTCACAGCTTTTATACAAAAAACAACCTTGCTTTGCTGGGCCCCCTGGTGGCTCGGGGGCCCTAAGTGCCTGCTTATACCGCTTTTAGCTAGAAACGGACCTGGCTATCAGTCTGTGTTATTTCAACTCTGTTTTTTAATTCCCTAGGATCTCAAGAGGGAAAATCCACCAATTAGAGAATTGAGGCGAACAAACCGCGCCAAAAGAGCTCAGCCTCGACCGCCCTCTTGCATGCTGCAATCGAGTTGGTCTCACTACACTCACAAACATCTTAAAAATGTGTGTAAATCTGAATATTTTGCAATATACTTTTAAATATTTTGTTTCTATACTTATAATCAATAACTTAAAATTAATAGTTTAAAAAACATTTTCAAACAACAATGTCATTCCCAATGCGCCATGGGATTGTAGTTAATTCCCTTACGAAAGATGTTAAGTACACAGTCTTGAACCTTTGTCTTTTTGTCTGATTTTCGAATATTTCTCTGCTTCAAATCAAAGTCTGTAATATTGCGATTCACCTCAGAGCTGTTTGGTTTGGTTCATGGCATAGAACTCTTTTATGAAATCCCTATGAAAATAAATGAATGGGAAAAATACTTTCAAAACCAGGATGGCTGAAAAAGTGGACAGGCACTGTGGCGCTCTATACCTTAAATATATCTGTACATATCAAGTAGTGTCCTTGATATATAGCTTCTACATCCCATCCACTTCCACCATCCTTGCATATACCATACTGACACCAGTTCTGATGCACACAGGGTGAATGAAAGTAAATTTAATTCTATTGAACAGCTGTACAGTCATGCATCGGGTCTTGTGTTTTTCCACCTCAAATACCAACCCTTGCAGACAAAAAGAGCAGCTCTGAGTGAAGGCAACAGTGCAGCTTTGTTCAAACATTACTGCAGTGTTGGTGCAGTGCAGATGATGTCATTTCCACCTGCTCCTGGCTCTCTCTCATTTTTCCTCATTCCCTCCACTCAGAATGCGGCACACGTATGCTTCTATAGGCTGGGGGGAGGGGAGGAGGGGAGGCGGGACCAAATTGCTCTTCAACGGGGCTGTGACATAATCAACGCTCTACAACACCTCCAGCAGCCAAGAGACGACCAATCAGATGGCAGCAGACGAGCCAGGCAACAAGACGCTTGAGAGCATTGTGTCAAACCTCAAACTGTCGACGGGCAGCATTTCAAAAACAGACAGACCTAGTTGTGTGTTTATTAATGCGATGAAGGAGAATACACTCAGATTTTGCAATATTTTTGTTATCAGTATTTTTGTCTTACTTTTCAGTACAAATCTAAGCATCCTTAAAATGAGATATATCTACTTGACAAGCAAAATGGCATAAGATTTTAAGTCTTGTCTTAAGATTAATCCTAACAAAATTTGGTGAAATCAATGCTTAAAACAAGAAAAAACGATTTGCCAATGGGATAAAAAATATAAACTTGTTTTCATTTTAAATTTAGGTTTACTTAACACATTGGCAAATTGTTTTTTGTTGTTTTTATGTTTTGTTTTTTTAAAATTTTTTATTAGATTTCTCTGAAAACAAGACTTGATAATCTAATCTAATTTTGCTTGTAATGTAAATGTGCCTTGTGTTAAGAATATTTAGATATTTTAACTGGGAAACATGACAGTAAGAAAATACTAAGAAAGAAAATAATTGTTGCAGTGTGTTGCTGTTTAGAGTAAACCAAAGTACGTTTGCGTGCGGAGACCGTATTCAGAACATACACAGCAACTATATTCTAAAAAGGGTAAATTCAGGTAAACTGGGCCCCTTTTTCCCAATCGGTAGCCCAGTTTACCTGAATTCATCCCAAGTTCTTAAGACATGTCACAACAAACTAATGCATGCAAAATTCAAACCCCAGACACCAAACACCAAGTATGTATTTTTGCAGTATGCATTCTATGAAACCCTCATTATAAACTTTAAAAATGCTTTAGATACTTAAAAACACAAAATTCAATCAAAACCATATGCAAACCTTCTAAATGTGTGCATAAATCAGACTTGACTTACCAAGTACCCAACAACAACGATAACCTTCACTAACACTGACCAATGACGAGGCTCATGCACAAACTAGCCCATAAGTGTCTAAAAAAAGCCCAACTGTACTAAACAGCCTGTACCAATCTATATTACCTTTTTTCAAGAGATGTTACATCAGCTTTGGAAGCGCTCCCCTGGCCTTGATGAGCTCCTGGTCATTCAGACCTTTTTCATGCCTTGAGTGAGAGAACTAAACTCTCTATTCGCTGGATTGTTGGGTTTCTCATGGTAATATCCTAATGCAGAGCCCGAGCCCGAGTTTCATCAGAGTTGCATCATGCTATTCAGAGTGGGGGCTTCTGCGCAACAGGGCCTCAAAAATCACGCACTTGTTGAAGATCTACTGCAGTTTATGCTGCTTAAGAGTAGTAGTAAAGAAAGTACAGGCTTTACGGCTGCTGTACTCTTGAAGTCAACAGAAACTAAATGACAATTTGGCATAATACCTTCATTGGGTTAGGAACGCTAATTGCACAATCCAATATTTGCAACATCTGACTTCAGAGTGCTTGTTTACTCGTTTGTTCTTTATTTTTAGGGCTTATTTTTAGTGCCCAAGCTCTCCTAAGCACTTCCACAAGGATTTGTTTTAAATCTATAACAGACTGATATTCTATTTAGGCCCAAGGAAAAAGAGTATTTAGCCGATAACGCGCAATGATTTCGTCTTAAGAGGATTTAGTTCAGCATGGTCTCAAATCTGGGATAACAGCTCCTAATGCTGTGGACATTGGTAGATCTGGTAGATCACTGACCCGGGAACAGTTGCTTTTTGAAGGGAATTGGACAGAAGCGAGACAGCTATGATGATGGCATTATTTCTCTGTCAATCATAATCCTAGCACTGATTATATGTATTAACTCAACTCATATAACCCATAATATCACAAGTTTAAGTATTTCTAAATCAACTTCTTGTATCCAGCTGAGATTTGTAAGCAGACCAAAAGTACAGTGGCTTCTTTGAAAAAGCAGCCTGTTCTCATGACAATTACATGACCATGGCAGCACTTTTGCAAAACGAAATGGCTAGTGTTCTTTCACATTTAGCTGCAGTTTCCCAGGGAAATGTCCAGCGGGGGGCGCCAAAAGCGAGTGAAATGGTGTCTTAATCAGACGAGGTTTTTAAGGTGAATATGAGATGGAGGTTTTAATGAATAAAATGTCCCTCCCTAACTGAAAATTTTGACTTAATCCTAGCCAATAGTGTTTTAAAATCAAATGAGAGGGGAACAAAACAGACAGCCTTTCCCATTACCAACACCCAAACCTAATCGATAGTGTTCTAAAACAAAATGAGAAATGAAAAAAAGTACATTTTCTGAAGCAACCAGGTCACTTCATGTCGCTTCTATGACACTTTCAACTCAAGTGTCAGCTCGTGTGCTTGGCTGGGCATGAACCGTGGACTTCCGAGTCTTAAGTCAAGCACTCTATGAGGTGAGCTACTGCGGCAGCTAATCACATCAGAATAAGTGTGGGTCTACAAGCGTTAAAATTTATCATTTTTCAAATGACGCGTTATAGTAAATAACTATATCATAACATAGTAATAGTGCACAAAATAAGTGTTTATAAAGTCATTATCAGCCACTGTAGTGGCAGATTTGTGTTAAGTGAATAAAACGCACAGTTTTTGTAGAGCCTCTAGTGATAATTTCACCAGGAAACAGTGGCAAAACATAGAAGATGGCACGTAAAAGTGAATTTGCAAAAATATAGTTATAGAAACATACATTCTATGAGACTAGGTTCAAAAAAGGGCATTTACAATTCCTTAACTAACTCGAACAGTGAAACAAAGACTTCCAGTACCATAAAGACCTTCACTGCTGGAAACAAGTGCACTATTATTGTTTATTTGAATGCTTTTTATATGTTTTTTTTTTACTGCATTTAGGTATTTATGTGAAATAAATACGTACAAAAAAAAAAAAACAGCTAGCTTAGAGATCAGCATCCACTTTGAATGACCATTGCAAATCAACAAAGAAAACAAAACAGAACATAATAAAAAGTTGTGTACTCCTGATAGCAGACAAAACTTAGAGCGAGGGCAACACAACAATATTACTTTAGCTTCAGACTTGCTTAAACTACTCAATTTAGTTCAGACTGATAAAGAAATAAACGGGTAAAGAAATAACAGTTTAAAATCAATCGAGAGCAAAAACTCTGTGTGGGGGCTTCATTAGCAGACACAAGCCCTGCAATTCTTAGAATTCCACAGGAAATCTCATCAAGGCGGAATAGGGATATTTGAACTTTAGATTTAGGGTTTATAGTGACCTAGTTGCAAGTTTCCTTATATGGGCAGAAAACAGACAGGACAGACAGATGAGTAGATTATCAGAACAAGAGTTCAGAAGTGTCTCTATTTAGGTGGAAATACTCTTTAGACTTTAATAGCATTCTTTCTTTATTTAATGAACCAAGATAAGACAGCTAAAGATAAAGTTCAAAATAATAACAATAAAGACTAAATAGAGGGAAAAGACAAAAGCCATAAGTTGTCAACAGGTTGGTACAACATATTGGGTTTTGCCAACAAACCAACGATAAGTCTCATTATTAAACTGCACATTTCTAATGATTCTAGAAAAAGGGTCAACTTCATGGCACAGTAGATTCGCTCTCTCCCTTGAGCTGACCGCTTCTGTAAATAAGGGCAACAGTCTCTACTGCTCAGTGTCACTGTCGCTGTCCACCGCATGTGGTGCTGAAAACAGTTGCACTACCAACATGATCACATGGGAAGTCGGCATGCTGTTTCCGAAAGTTCTGGTACCCTTGGATCGGCAACAGTATGCCGACTCACTGACATGCTCCATCTCCCATCTGACATATTTGGAACAGCTCAAAAACAATTACTTTCCCCCATGGCACGACTGTTAGAGTGTTATGTCGGTTGCATGGGAAACCACAGTTCAATCCACATTCAAACAAGGAAGTAATCACATTTGTATGAACAATCATGAGCGTGATAAGGAGGTTGCATTTTTATACTTAACATTGCATTTTGGGTTTTGGTTGGGGGGTAGATTAAATAAAATAAGCATTTCTCTTCACTGTTTTACACACTGTTCAGCTGAAAACAATTCTTTTTACAACTGGCTTCTAGTGACCTCTCCTGGATATAAATGGATGTCACACTTGTTTATATGCTCTGAAACACTTACTGCTTTAGCCTCTGGAGGCAGTGTTTTTCAAATTCGTTCAACATATACCGATTTCAGCTAAAGAAAAATCGGCATACACTTGCCGAATTTTATGTGAGATCAGGCTGCCGCTGCCACTACACCTGACTGAGTTTTTATAAACAGCATCTTTACACAGGAGATCCGGACATCTCGGAGTTTACAAACTTGAAAGTTTATAACCTTTTACAACCTTAAAACTACCTAAATTTAAATGCATGAGTACTCTATGACTGATTTTAGGGGACTTGTTCCAAACTCTAACATAGGCAGGATCTTCCATTCTGCACCAGTGAGTCTATAATGAATATTTTCTGCACTACAACACATGTGTGTTGCTAAGATGCTTAAACGCTGGCATCAAAACAGGAGTTAATAATGAGAGTAAATAATGCTAAATATTTCCAGCAGCAAATAAAATGACACGTTGTTAAGAAACATCGCAAACGCGGGAAAGAATAGAGTATGACACATGACAAAGACACTGTGCGCAGAAGTACAACCAACATCTACACTTCTCATATTAAATCAACCCCAGAAAGCCCGTGCATGTGGATCAAGTTTATCTTAACACCAAACATCATGCATACTGACCCCAAAAAGCAAACGGTGGTGTCTGTCACTCACACATGTTCTTCATCCAGCGTCAAACTAACCGCAGGACCCGTTTGGCACCGGAGCCAACAACAATAGAACAAAGTGTAAGTGAGGAAAGTGTAGGGAGAGAGAGAGAGAGAGAGAGAGAGAGAGAGAGAGAGAGAGAGAGAGAGAGAGAGAGAGAGAGAGAGAGAGAGAGAGATAAAGCCCCCTCCTCTTCACCTCCTCATGTTCCCTCCCCATCCATGTTGCCGTTACTTTATCTCCTCTGCTCTCATACGGAGACGCTGGACTCCATCCGCCGCAGGTACCCGCTTTACGCACCGCTTTCCGCGTAGTCGTGCGCCACCGGTTGGCTTTCCAAACACTCGCAAGCATCGCACTTCTCCTTTTCCATTAGAAAACGGGAAATAGTTGATGAAAATGGAAAAAGAAATAAAATAATCCCGCTTCTGTCGCAGGCTATATGTTGATATCGCGAACACTTCACGCGCTCCAGCCAAGCGTCTCCAAACAGCGAGCGGTCTTGTCGTATTCGATTAATATTAAAAAGCGTTTTTATAGTTATTTACGATGGCATCTGGACCCAAAGTATTAAGCTTTTAATCTAAGACTGAAATCGTGCATTATGAGGCGAATCTAAAGTCATATGGTGGTTGGATGTGGATGTGCATTGTGCCGTGGAGCTTTTGGGAGTGGCAGCGCGCGAACACAATGGAGCCGCTGCGATCTCTGAAATAACCGATTGGAACAATGTGAAGGTCCGTTCACACGACGCGGGTGTTTTGCGACAAATCTGTGTCAACAGGAGGCAGATTTACCACCCTTGCCACTTTCAGTCCCGTGTCCTGTGCTACAGTACCTGCAATGCTGCAGATAAAGTGTTTTACTCCTCTCTGCATTATGACAAATCAGGGCAGGCTCTGTCGTTTCGTGCCACACACACAACGCGCTGGATGCGAGCAGGCGGCATGCTGGGAGACTAAATATTCTGGCACAGATGATTGAACGTCTAAAGTTCATATTCAAACAATCCACGTTTTTTTTATTTATTTATTTTTTATTAGATGAACGAGATTTCATCTCATAATTTCTAATCTATCTTTAGCTTTTCCCCTGTCCTTAGGGTTTATTTGACATCCAAGTCTATTTATATGATAGCTGTAACTGTAGTATATTTTACAACAGGATATGGCCCTCTCAGGTACAGCATATTTGGAGTATCCTTAAATGATTCCTTGAATTTCACCAAGCTTATCAAGAACATGTCCGGTTCATGTTTAAAAAAAGGACTTAAGATAAGAAATTTGATTTTGCATAAATAAAATGGTGCATATTTTTAGGATCATTAAGAGTTTTGGGTTTTGACATTATTTTCATGACATTTATGCACATTTTAATGCAAAACAAATTGTGATTTCATAATTGTAATATGGAAAAATTATATACCGTTTAACTTAAATTAAAAAAGTATTTTGACATCATAACTCAAAAAACAATTGGATGATTTATGCATTTTAATTTCATAACAAAATGCCATCAAATTTGAGTAATCTTTAATAAAGTAAAATAAATAAAATAAACAACATATTTGAAGTTTTATTAATTTAATTTTGATGGAATTTTGTTATGAAATTGAAATACGTAATTCTTAAAAAATAGGCAAAATATTTTTTTTTGAGTAGTTGTTGAATTTAATTTCTGCTTATGTGAACAGACTGATTTAATTATTGTAATAATAATAATCATTAGTCATTATTGGGAACAAACAGCAAACAAACTCAAAACAGCCAGGAGTATTATGGTAATGAGAATGAGAATTACTGTTGATTTTGAGGTATACATAAAAGTGCAGTTGTTGTTTGCCTTACACACTAATAATGAAAAAAATTAAAACAAAATAAAACATTGTTGGAGTACAAAAAAAGAAAATTGAAAGCAGGCTTTTTATTACCAAGTAATTAGTCATTTTTCCAGCCTTTTAAACGTTCTTTGATCCAAATGTAACCTTTACACAGCTCCTCAAATCTTCACTGAGCCTCGAATCCTAGATTGTACAGGAATCATAAATAATCACAAGATACACAGTAAAACAAATGTGATAGTCTATGTTCTCTTAGAAATGAAAGATAATTCTGGGTCCATTGCCTTTTGAGAAATGACCAACATAGTCACATAGAATGAACATTACTAAAACTACATTTTTGCAAACTGACTTTTACATGCCGCGTTCTACGTTTCACAGCAGTTTCCTGGTGAAATGAACACTAGAGGCGCTACAACAACTGTGCGTTTTATTCACTTTCACACATATCACGACTGCAGTGGCTGATAAACACTTATTTTTTGCTCTATTACACACACACTGCTATGTTATGATATCGAAACACTTTTACAAACACTGAAAAAGTTTTTAAACCTTGTATTACATTTTAACGCTTGTATTACAGTCCCACCTACATTTACACACGTAATCCAGTGTGGTAAGCTTGTGCGGTAGCTCACCTGATAGAGTGTTAGACGTTGGACTCGAAGGCTGCGGTTTGAGCCCAGCTAAACAGGCAAGTTCACAAGTGAGACAAAAATTTTATTTAAGCGACACAAAATGACATGGTTGCTCCAGAAAATTTGTTTTTCATGTCGCATTTGCCTTTAGGACAGTATCGGTTTAGGTTTATGTGTTGGTTAAGGGTAGGTGCCTCGAGACACCTGTGTTCTGTTCTATTTGTTGGGCTGCGTCTAGTTTTTTTAGGGCAAGGACTCTCTAGGATTCTCTTTCTTCAATCCTTTTTTTTATATTCAAAATTAAATATATTGTACAGTAATAATATAACATTTTAAAGGAGATTTAGTCATTTAATTGGCTATTTTTATTTTTTTATTTTTATATCATAATGGGTATCGGCCTGCTAGTGGCCCACAGGCCCAATGGGAAAAAAGTCCAGACTCTCCCAATGGCCCATCTGACCCTGGGTGACACTAGAGCAAGGGTCTTCAACAGGGGATCTGCCAGTTACTGTTTAATCTGAAACAAATTTTTATAGAAAAAATGGATATATGCGTTAAACAAAAACATTTCAATTAAAACCTAATGTTTCATTGTTCTTCCCACATTAAAATGTAGTTAAATTACAATTAGGGATGCTAAAAGTGCTGGTACTTCTGTACCGTGTCGATACTAAAACCAAAAAGAAGTCAACAGTACCAGCAGTAACGAGTAATGACACAGTTCACTGACAGACAGCTGGTTTTAATGCTCACATGCTTATTTGTGGGCATGATCTGTTACCCATTTGCCACAGAAATGGTGCTGATTCTCACGCCAGAGCTGTCAATGCACTAACCCCACCCTGAAAACGTGTTAACAGTGCAGCTGTGCGCATAAATTGTCAAATGGGGTCCATGGTCAAAATGCCCTTCATCCAAGAGATTAATGCAAACAGGTGGGAAAGAGCAAAAAGAATCTAGAGTGTTCAAATCACAATTGTCATGCAATTAGTATCCAATAAGTTGCTGTGAATGAAAACACATCATCTAAATGAGGAGTACAGTTATAAACTGTCTAAACCAGCTGACATAATCAGCATTCATCCTTGTAGACATGAAGGTATTGCAGAAGCATCAGGCCAAGATCTGTCAACCCAGTCTGACTCGTTACATATTCAGGAATTGCTAATACAAACCTCGGGCCAAAAGACCAAATCAGAGTCTCTTTGAGTTGTTTTTTTCCCCTCAAATTTCCATTCCTTTTAGACTAGACAAACACTACCTGTGCATTTTGTTCAAAATACATGCAAAACCAATGGTTAAGTAACAACTAAATCTTCATTTATGCACCTGCCAGTCATTTAAACTTTTAAAAACAATGCTTGAAGTTTGTCTGCTGGCAGCCATCCAACGACATTCGAGCCAAACATAAAATCATTGATTGACGATCCGCAAATGAAACTCAGCACTAAAAAATTAATGAAATGCAAAATCTAGAAAAATACAAAATAGAAATCTCTGAGATGTACCGTCCAGAGAGAGCCAGTCGTGTTGAGAGGAGGGCAGAGCAGGGAGGGCTCGAGCTTTATACTCAAACACCACAGAGTTGGAGATGATTTGACTGCTGGCTGCCACCTGCAGAGTCACCAGGCCTGTGTCATGAGCTTTAAAATAAAATGACAAATGGGTTAGAAATTTTATTCTTTTAATGTACAGCCTCTTTTTCAGACACATGGCCTGTTAAAGTTCATATTGATGAACTGAACTGTTTATAAATGGCACGTTATAGTTGAGTGAGTTGTATACATCATAATCAAGTTTTGAAAATGAGTTTTGGCACAGATTATTTTTGGTTTTGTTTATATATTTGGTTATGTAACAATGGAATATTAATGAGTGACAGCTCTTAAACACTAAACTGTGTATGTATTGGGTGTAATATTAAAGGGATAGTTCACCCAAAAAAGAAAATTCTCCCATCATTTACTCACCCTCATGCCATCCCAGATGGGTATGACTTTTTTTCTTCTGCAGAACACAAACAAAGATTTTTAGAAGAATATATCAGCTCTGTAGGTCCATACAATGCAAGTGACTGAGTGCCAATTTTCTTAAGCTAAAAAACCCCACATAAAATCATCATAAAAGTAATCCACAAGACTCCAGTGGTTAAATCCATATCTTCAGAAGCGATATGATAGGAGTGGGTGAGAAAGAGATCAATATTTAAGTCCTTTTTTACATAAATTCTCCTCCCTGCCCAGTAGGTGGTGATATGCACGAAGAATGTGAATTGCCAAAAACACAAGAAGAAGAATGTAAAAGTAAAAGTTGAGAGTGATAGTAAAAAAGGACTTAAATATTGAACTGTTTTTCACCCACACCTATCATATCACGTCAGAAGACATGGATTAAAACACTGGAGTCTTATGGATTACTTTTATGCTGTGTTTATGAGCATTTTAGAACTTCACAATTTTGCACCCAGTCACTTGCATTGTATGGACCAACAGAGCTGAGAAATTCTTCTAAAAATCTTCATTTGTGTTCTGCAGAAGAAAGAAAGTTGTACACATCTGGGATGGCATGAGGGTGAGAAAATTACGAGAGAATTTTCATTTTTGGGTGAACTATCCCTTTAAGCTATGTAAAAGGCATGAATGATTTACATACAGTATCTCAGTGGTGCCCAGAGGAAGATAGCAAAAAAATCACATATTTTGTGGACATAATATTATCTGTTTGTTTTAAACAAATTAGGTGTAGTCATTAGGCTTCTTGTCATGAATCAGATTTGCTTTGGGATGATTTGGCATTCTTTTTGACTTCAGAAACTGACTTTCACTTTATTTGCACAAGATGTTTTGAGGATACAGAAACACACTGCATCAGCCTTTCTCACAGCACACAAAATCCCTTTAAATGACTGTATGTTATAAATATTCAATTTGTGTGGTGACTGATGAAATACCTGGACAGTAACAGCGTAGCACCCCAGGCTGGATGAGAGAGGCTGGAACTGTTATCTGATCAAACAGGCAGGTGTATTCACTGCTGGCCTCCTGCCATGGACCGGTGATCAGCACCTTCACTCCACCCTGGGACACAAAACATTTCTTTCTTTTACATTTAAAAAAAAAAAAAAGAAATAGTTAACCCAAAAATGATTTTTCTCATTTACTTATACTGTCTCAAACTCATATGACTTTCTTTCTTCCGCGGAACACAAATGAAGATATTTTAATGGAGGTATGATGTCTGTTTGTCCATACAATGCAAGTGAATGGTGACCAAATTTTCAAGCCCAAAAAAGGACATAAAGGCAGCATAAAGGTAATCCAGTGGTTTAATCCATGTCTTCTGAAGCAATCCGATCAATTGGATGAGAACAGACCAAAATATAACCCCTTTTTCACTATAAATCTTGACATCAGCAGTCTCCTTGGCGATCATGATTTTAAACTCGATTACACTTCCTTTAGCGCCATCTAGAGCTCTGTGCATTCGTCAAGCACTAGGAAGTGTAATCAAGCTTGAAATCATGATTGTGCCTAGAGACTGCAATGACAAGTCTTTATTTTGGTCTGTTCTCAATCAATTGGATTGCTTCAGAAGACATGGATTAAACCACTGGAGACTTATAGATCTTCTTTATGCTGCCTTCATGTCCTTTTTGGAGCTTTAAAAATGTGGTCTCCATTCACTTGCATTGTATGGACAAACAGAAATTGTATCTCCATTAAAATATCTAAAGTTTGTGTTCCACAGAAGAAAGAAAGTCATACGAGTTTGAGACAGCATAAGGGTGAGTAAATGATGCAAGATTAATAATGTTTGGTCTAAATTTGCATTTATTTTGAGCGTCAATAAACGACAATTTACTGCCCAGAAGAAACATTGCAAATATACACTATCTTTGATACATTCAACAAAGTAGTATATTGTGAAAAAACAAACAAAAAACAGTAAACCCTGCGACTGTATTATAGTGAAGGTTTGTGAGAGTTGAATTATTCTTGTGGTGATGTCTGATATCGCTCTGTCTATATCTGTCTGACCGCTTCCTTGCCAATGGCCATGCGAATGACAGACTGACCATATGTCTCATGTGGCCTAGGGTTTTTTTGGGACAAATGAATGCATCACAGAGGAGACCTTGAGCTTTACATTTAGACCTCAACTATCATTTCACGTTTTTCCTGAATTAAGCAGCCTGTGATTAAGAGTGCAATGAGAATGGGAATTTGATGTTGAATTCTTATGATATACAGTACAATCTGAAATAAACATCAGAAATTTGTATAGAAATGTATATATTCTGCCACTTTTCCTAAAGGGTCAGTTCAGCCAAAAATAAACATCCTGTCATCATTCAGGCCATTTTCAGACCTGTTTGATTTGTTCTGAAATAAGGACTAAAATTGTTTCAGTGTTGAATGTTCTCCTTGGTTCGGTTCATTTTCAAGGCAATATTTCAACAAAACAAAACGACCAAAATTTGTTAAGAAAAGTCACATAAGAGCAAATTGTCCTCTCATTGGTCAGAATATTTCTGCGTTCTTCCGGGGTTTACTTCAAAGTGGCACAGGTGTTGGTGATGTGTTTCAGCCGGTACAAATTTTCTAATATTGTTTTGTTTCAAGTATTGTAGAGAATTGCGTGTTCCAATCAGAGGTTGCTCAACAAATAAACATTATCTGTCACTCAGGCAGATGGGAGTTGCAAAATTTCATCAAAATTTGTATCCGTCATTAGTTACTTTTGCATTATTTCTGTATTAAAAAGTCCCTTTTTTTAGTATTTGCACTTAAACATGCAATTATATCTAATCTTTAGATGCCAAAACATTTCCAATATTTAGTGGAAGCTAAATCCGTGTTTTGATTGTGAATTACAGTGACATGCTGACCCACAGGCTTCATCCCTAAAGATCCATCAGGAAAACTCACGGATATCATAGGAATATTTCTTTGTTGGTCCGCTGGGTCGGACTGCATTCTCACCACAAGCGAACTGTTCCAGAGTTTGTTTGCAGTCAGACCAAGAAGTGGTGTCTGTTGATTTTTTTGGTGCAGATTCGAGTGTGATTGTCGTGTTCATACAGTATATGCTTGAACCGAACATTTTCCAAAACAAATGATACAAACGAGCCAGGTGTGAAACCCATATAATGTTCTTTCTTGTGTGGAACACAAAGATGTTAGGCAGTATGTTAGCCTCAGTTACCATTTTCTATCATTGCATGTTTTTTTTCATACTATTAAAGTGAATGGTAACTGAGGCTGTCAATCTGCCAAAAATCTCCTTCCACGGTTGAAATAAGTAATACAAGTTTGGAACAACACGAGCGTCAGTAAATTATGACAGAACTTTTAATTTTTGGGTGAACTATCCCTTGTGCTTGTCTATTGCAAACTCACCTCAGGATAAGACCACTCTGGAGAATAATCCGTCATCACAAACAGCCTTCCGGTGGCCTGCAACATTCCCATGTTACCATGCGCCACAACTGCAGACACGGCATCAGCCACCTGCATGTACGCCAGCTGCCCTGCCTCGCCCGTCACATTGCCAGCCTGTGTGGACTGTGGACTGCAACAGGGCTGGAGGCAGAGCTCTGCCGAATTATACCCACTTGCCCCATGAGCTCCATCTTCTGGAACCTGTTGCGATGTGGTTCCAGAGGAAACCTGCCCCTCTATTCCCGAATGGGCCATGAGTTGGTGACCATACAGCGTGTTGGTACCCGGTACTACAGCTGCACCCCTTCCACCCTCCACAGCGATGAAATCATTGATGAGATCTGAGAACTGATTCCCAAAGGAAACATCAAAATGGTCCAGGTTGATTTCCATGGAGCCTCCTCCATTGGTTCCACTGCCGTGGGTCCCTATGCCGCTGAAAAGCCCCTGCACCAAACCGGCTCCTTGAAGAAGCGGCTGGATCTGTTGATGGGGGCTGTTTGTGGATCCGTTTCCCTCACCGCCGTTACAAAGGGTTCCATTATCCGGCCCCCTCGTGCTCGTTGGCCCATTCCCTGGCCCCACCCCATTGCCCTCTGCTGGAGGTTGGAGGTAGTGCTCTGTGCCCCCAACACCGTCAGTTTCTCCTGCCACAACTGGCTGCAAGTGGTCACCTGGTTTCATCAAACCCTCATTCTCCTTCTCTTGAGAGCTTCCATTCTCTGATTCTGCTCCTGTCGGCTGCTCCAAGCCACCAACTTCTTCATGGTCTTGACCTGGAGTTGGAAAGCGGTTCTGGTACTGCAAAAGCTGAAGAGAACCAGCCTGTCCATTCTGTTCGCTTGGAGAGCTGCCATTGCAGTTAGAGGCAGTGTGGTGATGATGGTGGTGCAGATGCCCACTGGTTCCCGTTGAGTCCGTTTTGACCACAGACAAGCCCATGTACGCGGTGTCATGGGAGTTCTGGTTGGAACCAGAGTTGTTCTGTTGGGTTTGGGTGGACTGTGGAGAACCTTGGAGGAAGAAATTTGGGGAGTGGCTTTGATGGGCCAGGTGAGAGCTGGAGATTGCTTGGCCGTAGCCTGCAGCAGACATGACGCTGGTTGGATAGTCTTGCTTTGCGTCAATGGCACTGAAGTCCATCTGTTCAAGCGTGGTGCTAGGACTCAGCCCACCTCCAGAGGGCAACAACGAACCAGTTGGAGTCAAAGCCAGGGAGTTTTGGGCAGGTCCACTGCTTGAGGAACCAGAAATACCAACAGCACCACTCACGACTTCCCCAACTTGATAGCCACCCTCTGAAGCCAACTGTTGCTCAAACGACATGTCCTCGGTCTTGATGTTTTTCACCAGAGCGGCGTTGAAGCCGTACCCGTTGTCATTGAGTGGTGGAGAACATCGCATACCCCCATTACTACAGCTGCTGCCACTGCTCTCCTCCATTTTCATCCCATTTCCTCCGTAGGTTTGACCTTGCTTGGGGTTGTTAAGGAAGCAGTCAGGGTCAAAGTTCATATTCGTCTCAGGCAGCTTGATACTTCCAGACTCCAGGTTACTAGAGAGCACCAGTTCTTCAGATACGCTGGCTGTCGACAACATAGCGAGTCCATCTGTTGACGCTGTGTCTGCTAAACCTACTCCGACTGCTCCAGCGAAGGCAAACTTGTGGCTTTCGGCTGTCACCGCCAAAACCAGACTGCTTGAAGCGGTGTCTGGACCTAAGAGATGAGCATTGGGGTCTACAGTGGGCGACATACTATAGACAGGGTCTCCAGAGACTTCGGACATGAAAACAGAGGTGGACTGAGACAGGCTACTCATTACTGAGGCAACATGACCCATTCCTGTCACTACCGGACTGTCGGCCATATCAGGGTCAGAGTTTAGGCCACTGCTGATGGACACAGGCGAGCTCTGGGTGGTATCTGGTACTTCCACTTGATTGGTGGAGGATACTTCCATGCTGTTCTGGTGGAGAAGCGCCGGCTTGTGCACCTTGCCATTCCTTTTCTCGCGTCCTCCCGTCCCTCCTGCGCAGTCGCCCCCTGCCCTGCCATTTTTCCCCCCGCTGTGGCTGAGCTCCGTCTTGCCCTCGGACACATCGTTGTTCTGAACCTCAGAGTGGGTGCCGTAGGCACCTCCAGCACGCGGGTCGACTTTCGGGGAGATGATGCGGTGTTTGGCACTGTTGCATTTGTGATGTAGGCTGCTTCCAGCACCTATAGAGCAGACACATGGACGTAGACATATAATGTTTAGCTTTTAAACAATGTAATAATGTTACAATGTAAAAATAAAAAAATAAATAAAAGATAGCTTGGCACATAAAGCTAAACCATGAGTTTTAAGAAATTTTAGTAGTTTACAATTCAGAGACTATCTGTTGTAACTAAATGGCAACTTTTTTTTTTATTGTTTTTTTTTTATTGTTTTATGAAAGGTAGCGGAATATAAAAATACATAATGCATAAGCAAACAAATGAAAAATATATACTATATAAATAAAAATAATTATATAAAGTACATTATAAGTATAGATTACATAAAATATTATATTATGTAATTATGTAATATTATTATATATTATTTAATTGTTATTAATTAAATTATTAATTGTAATATATTTTAATAATAAATTAAAATAAAGTAAATAATACATATAATTTGAATAAATACATATCACATTTAATTAAATAATGATTTAATATTTTGCATGTATGTACTTTATATATAGAAGTATATACTACATAATATATTATATAATTATTTAATTAAATGTATTATAATTTTTTTATATTTAATTTATTTAATCAATAATTACTTTTCTCAAACAATGTCTGACTGTATTTGTGTTATGGTGGACTTCAATTTTCACTCGACTTAATAGTGCCATCTCTTGGCCTTTTATCTATACTGAACAGTTCTGAACCTGAAATGAAAATGAAAAGGACTTTTTCAATCAAAGCAAAATCTTGTTTGCACACAGCAATGCCGAACGTTATATGTAATAACATGTCAGATTTAGTCCTATAGTCTACTACCATGGCTGGTTATCCAAGTTTACTCCAGGCAGGTGGTTTTAATGTTGTGGCTGATCAGTGTATATACATGTCTAAATATTTGTTTTCATCGTTAATGAAAACGAAAAGTAAATGAAAACATTTTGTAACCAAAGCTTAATGTTTCATTGTTCCATTAAAATTGATTACAATTACAAAGTAATGCACAATCAGGGATGTCAAAAGTGCTGGTTCTCAGTGTTATTATCGTTAACGAAAATGAAAACTAAATGAAAACATTTCTGTTAACTGAAATAAAAATAAACACTGAAATGACTGGAAAAAAACTGAAATTAAACTAAAATACTTTTTTCATAACTCCGAAATTATTTAAAATCAAATAAAAATGACCTTTTATTAATTTTAGTTTTAGTTTTTATACACATTAGGCTGAATATGGGCAAAGTGGGACACTTCTAGAAATTAAATTTTGTTTTTGTCACTTTTAATTATGATCCAAATGCCACAACCTGACATTATACCTTTATAGAAAGCTTAGGATGTCTCCTACCTCAGTCAAAATCAAAAATGAAGAAATACTCAATACTGGGAAGAACAAAATCCTCTTTTGACCAAATCCCTGATTTGTTAGTTTTTTTTTGTTTTTTTTCAGGCAGTGTTGGTAAAGTGGGACACAGAAATAATGATTCTATAGAAAATAACTACAAATGATCTGAAATTAATTTTTATATTTTCTTACACACTTTCACATCATAAATCCTCATATGTATCATCTACCTACATTAAGTCAACTTTTACTTTTGTATCACCTTAAAAAGGTTTGCCTCAAATTTCTGTCAATTTCTTTATCATTGCTTTTCCTACCGGTGGTCATGAATTGAACACTGCCACACATCCTGATGTAAAATCATACATTTAAACCTCAAAAAGTGAATTGTTTACTTCTCAAAGTTTAGTTTAGAAAGTACATTTAACCATTTAAGGAGATACATATGGTTACAATAGGAGTCAAGCTTAACTGGCCCACTTTACCCATCATCACCCTATATTATAAAAATTTGAAACATTTACAATCCACCTTAATTAAACATGAAAACAGCACTAGATAGAGGTAACACAAGACTGCCCTGAGAAATGTAATGATGTTAGGTTAGACATTTTAAATGATACCAGTAAACGCTTTAGCAGCCATAAAATACTAAAACTAAAATAAAAACGAACTAAACTGAAACTAGAAATCACTGAAAACGAAAACTAAACTAAAACTAATAGACAAAGTGTGAAAACTAACGAAAACAACTAAATTAGACAAACTGAATATATATATATATATATATATATATATATATGAACTAAATTAAATATAGAAAACTATAATAACCCTGGTCTAAATACTGTATGCTATTTTACCCGTCTTATTTTAACACATACCTCCTAATTATTTAACCATTTCCTGGCCAAAATCATGCAGAAGATCTAAACATTACAACTCGATTCTGGTTAAAAAGTCCCAGATGTAAATGTTATTGCTCAGATACTGCACTTTTCATACACATCAACTTTGTCTTAGATGTTTCTCCTAAAATATCTTAAAAATGAGATAAGACAAATTGAACCTGAAAAAAAAAAAAAAAGGCAATTGTTGACATACAGAATGACTATTGAGCTATAAAATTAATGTGGATATCATAGCATTGGTCATTCAGTCTTGGAAGAATTTGATGAGAAATATTACAGTTCAAAATGAATTCTTTGACTTTTGATTGAGGACTTTGGTGTCTTGGCAAATCTGAGCACAGTTTGAAACTGTTGAAATCTCTTCTGAATCTCTAAATGAAAGCACATGTGAGATTACAGGGGTTTTTTTCTAAAGAGAAAAATCAGCTCTCTGTTTAATCTTATAGCTGCCTAGGAGAAACAAATGAGATATTAAAGAGTTGTAGGTGTGACATCTTCTACCCCCCTCCCAAACTGTCCCCCCGTCTGCCCTGTTCCCTTACCCAGGTTGCCCGTGCAGAGGCAGTTGTGAGTCCGGGGAGGGGGCTTGGTCTGGTGGCTGTCCAGAATCTGCTGTACGAGCTGCTCTGCTGAGAAGCCAGTGCTGCTATTCCCATTGCTGCAAGTCCACTTGATGCCATGAACTGCCAGGAGAGAGGAGGACACAGAGACGTCAGCCAGACAGCCACACAGACCAGCATCTCGCCAGCACCCCCTACTGACACTGCAGGGGAGAGACAGCTGTCCCCTACACCACTCGCTCTACGAGTTTGACACTCATTGATTGTATTACAACAAATCTAACAATATATAATTAAATTTTGATTCATCAGATTGTAAAAAAAGAAGAAGAAGAAAAAAAAAGTGTTTACAATAATGCACTTACAATGAAAGCATATGGGGCATGGCATCCCTGACAGTTTAAAAGCTGAAATGTGCAGCTTGTATTTATCTTAAAGCAATTTTATCAAATTAGTCTCATATTAACATGTATAATATTTTAAAGGGATAGTTCACCAAAAATTGAAAAATCTCTCATCATTTACTCATCCTCATGCCATACCAGATATGTATGACTTCCTTTCCTATGCTGAACACAAACAAAGATTTTTTAGAAAAATATATCAGCTCTGTAGGTCCATACAATGCAAGTGAATATTGGCCAGAACTTTGAAGCTCTAAAAAGAACATAAAGGCAGCATAAAATTAATCCATATGACTCCAGTGGTTAAATCCATATTTTCAGAAGCGATATGATAGGTGTGGGTGAGAAACAGATCAATATTTAAGTCCTTTTGTACTATAGATTCTCCTCCCTGCCCAGTAGGTGGCGATATACACGAAGAATTCAAATCGCCAAAAACAAAAGAAGAAGAATGTGAAAGTGAAAGTGGAGAGAGAAATAAGGACTTAAATATTGATCTGTTTCTCACCCACACCTATCATTTCACTTCTGAAGACATGGATTAAACCACTGGAAGTTGTGGTTTTTGAACCTTCAAAGTTTCGGTCACCATTCACTTGCATTAAATGGACCTACAGAGCTGAGATATTCTTCTAAAAATCTTTGCTTGTGTTCTGCAGAAGAAAGAAAGTCACACGCATCTGGGATGGCATGAAGGTGAGTAAGTGATGAGAGGATTTCATTTTTGGATAACTATCCCTTTAATTTCTGTGGCTACACTTTAGAAACAGAGCATATTTCAATGTTTAATATGGTGCAATGCCTTTCCAAATAGACTTCTATAGTAAGTGAATTCCTGTAAATTTTGATTTTTGTTTGTTTTTACAAACTGAGAGACAACAATTTTATTAATAATATGTAATTTTATCAGATGCATGCTAATAATAAGGTGTGCTTTTTTTTTTTAAAGAGTACACAAATGTAATACAAAAAACTCAAAATCAAATGACAAGTCTGAGTAAAAAAAGAAAAAAAGAAAAGTGCAACACTGCCATCTCCCGGACATTTGCAGGTACTACAGCAAACACATGCAAGTCCACTGACCATAGTTTGTCACTAGCCTGAACCAATCAAGTGCCCTTTTACTTTCTCTAACCTGGAAAATAGTTTAGCATGTGCTAAATGTTGTAGTAAATTAGGCCCTGGGTTCTGGTTTAATTAGATGAAACAATCACAGAACTATATGTGGGGGTGTCAGCAGAGCGAGTTAAAGGGATAGTTCACCCTAAAATGAAAATTCTCTCATCAATTACTCACCCTCATGCCATCCCAGATGTGTATGACTTTCTTTTGCTGAACACAAATGAAGATTTTTAGAAGAATATCTGAGCTCTGTAGGTCCAATCAATGCAAGTGAATGGGTGCCAACATTTTGAAGCTCTGAAAAGCACATAAAGACAGCATAAAAAGTAACCCATATGACTCCAGTGTTTAATCCATGTCTTCAGAAGCAATATGATAGGTGTGGGTGAGAAACAGCTCAATATTTAAGTCCTTTTTTACTATCACTCTCCACTTTCAATGTTACTTTAACATTCTTCTTCTTCTTTTGTTTTTGGTGATTGACATTCTTCGGGCATACCGCCCCCTACTGGGCAGGGAGGAGAATTTATGGTAAAAACGGACTTAAATATTGATCTATTTCTCACCCACACCTATCATATCACTTCAGAAGATATGGATTAAACCACTGGAGTCTTGTGGATTACTTTTATGCTGCCTTTATGTGCTTTTTGGAGATTAAAAATGTTGGTACCCATTCACTTGCATTGTATGGACCTACAGAGCTGAGATAATCTTCTAAAAAACTTTGTTTGTATTCAGCAGAAGTAAGTCATACACATCTGGGATGGCACGAGGAGGCGTAAATGATGAGAGAATTTTCACTTTTTGGATGAACTATCCCTTTAACACAAGCCGTGTTGTTTGCTTCTTCTATACAAAACATTGCATGGAACCACGTGCACCATCTACTGACAGCATAATTATTTTATCTTTCTGCCTAGAAACAATCATGATGGTCACTTTCACAATACAATTAGAAACTCACAAAAGAGCTTCATTATTTCAGTCAATACAAATCAGTCTGACTCTCACAGAGAGATAGAGAGAGAGAGAGAGAGAGAGAGAGAGAGTGAGACTGTAACACACTCACTTGCTCACATATTTTTTGGGGGATTTCCGATTAACTGAAATGAGCATATTTACCATTTTAGTGTGATGTTATTCTGAAGATCATCACGATTGCAAGTGTTCTATTGCTTCAGTTCATCAAAGAATAAATAATATAGAATAACTTGCATTTCAAATCCAATCATAGACTGCATACACATACAATATCATATAATTTTGTATTATTTCTTTTGATTTTGGAGTAAAACAGGACAAGGACACTTCTTTTTCTTTTCTTTTCTTTTTTTTAAGATCATCTGCAAGTTGTTTCAGAGAGTGCCAGTACCATAGGATCGGCCACATAATGCCGACTCACCGACAATCGGCATCTTTTATCATACATTTTTGCATTGGCACCAGTGTGTAGACTGCAATCATAGACTTCAATTGCATATTAGGCTAATTACAATTACTACAGACTAACCAAGGCCTAACCTTCTTAATATACGCTAATTGTAATTAGCATAGATTAATCTGAACTCTATAAAAAAATGAAAATGAAAAACACTGGCATTTTTTAGATATGCAACAACATAATTAATCACTTTATATTTGTTCCCCCTTTTCTCAGCTGTCGCTTTCCTTCTTTTGAACCTCTTTTTATTTCTTTATTTATTTTTAGAAATTTTGTCCTCACTAGGAAAGCAACACCTTAAACACACACAACCATGAAGTACTTTTTACGCTCTGGAACATATTTGGGCCACGTCAGAGACAGTTTGTGTGTAACAAACTCATTCAAAATACATGACTGGTTTGGTGAGAGGGCAAGAGCGCAACAGTCTGGTTCCAGAAGTAAAAACCCCATAACTTATAAATCTTTTAAGACAGACTGTTGACTGTGAGCACCGATGTTGTTCATCGATGGTATATGCTTCCGTTGAAGCCATCCGTCTGCATAATCTCAACCTCATTGTTTAAAAATCATGTTTGATAGCAGAATCCATGGTACACAACTACATTACCCATGATACAGCAGCGAAAGATGGACCAATTAGAGAACCGCATCCAACGAAACCCGCGAAACATGGCTCGGAGCGACCGCGTGCTCCATGACGCACTGTGAATGACGTAATCGAGCCGGTCTCCCTTCACCCATAAACTACTTACATATTTGTACATATCGGGATATTTTGCAATAAACGTCAAATATATTCTTTCTATACTTAAAATCAACAACCTAAAATCAATAGTTTTATATATTCCCATCGTTTTTTATTACATCATTCGCAATGCTTCATGGGATTGTAGTCCGTGCCCTCATGAAACGCGATAAGTACACATCCTTGTCCCTTTGTCTTTATGTCCGATTTTCAAATACCTTTTTGCCTCAAAACAAAGTTTGTGATGTTGTGATTCTCTTCGGAGCTGGTTGGTTTGGTTAATGGCTCACAACTCTTTTATGAAGGATTTTATTAAAGTTCTATGTAAGAAATGAATGTGGAAAGTACTTCCGGAACCCAGACGGCTGAAAAAGTGGGCGGTCACTGTTGCGCTCTATTAGCCGACATTTGTCCCGCCCACTGATCTATCTATCTATCTATCTATCTATCTATCTATATAGAGAGAGAGAGAGAGAGAGAGAGAGAGAGAGAGAGAGAGAGAGAGAGAGAGAGAGAGAGATCAGTGGTCCCGCCTCTTAAGAATAAAATGTCCCTGCAATTTCAGCCTCTCACCAGTAGGTGTCAGTGTCGCACTATCATTGAGTTTCACTGCTAAGAAGGTCATTCAAAGAGATAATGACGATGTTTGGCTGCCCTTTCATTACTACATCATGAAGTTAATGACTCATTGATGTGTGTTCAGATTTACAAGTCACTCAAATATTGGAGAAAAAAAAAGCTGCTGTGTAGATGTACAGCATAGAGACTGCGGGTCTATTTACATTCGCACCCTTTCAGAGAATATACTGCATTTGATTAAAAACGTACTTCTCAAGCATTAATAAAATATATTCTTGAGCAGTATGTATTCTTTCTCAAATATACTTCATCCGGGAAGACGGACATTGTCCCGTGGCCCAAACATATGAAAACAACCGCAAAAATAATTTACTCTGTTTTTTTTTTTTTTTTTTTTTTTTAAACAAGTACAATTAATTTACAAGAAACAAATTTCTCGGTATATACTGTATATTTGCGGTAATCCGCCATTTATTATTATTATTATTTTTTTAATCCAGCGACTTCTAACATTTAATTATTATTATTATTATTCATATTATTATTATTTTTATTTTTGTTGTTGTTAAATGTTTTGCTTAAAAAGTGTGCTTATAAGTGTGCTTAATATTTTTTAATATAAATGCCACTTGCGTTGATATTTTATTATTTAATGCAATGTCATTCAAACATTTTTCAGAGTGGCTTAAGAGTCCAAATACATTTTGGGGCCACTGTAGATATACAGATGAATTTTCTCTGAAATACTCATGAATATAGCTAACGTACACTGAAAACCCTTATAAGTTGATTTTACTTAATTGATTGAGTAAACTCGTTCCCTTAATTGAACTGAGTAATGGCGTCTCCAAAACTTGTTTAATTAAGTTCACTTTAACTTGGTGTTTATATACTGTAGAATGAACTTAAATATTTAAGTTAAGGCATCTAGATGCAAGCAGATGTAACTAAAATTTGGTATCTAAATATTGTTGTTCCTACTTAATCATTTTAGTTGAATTTACTCAAATATAGGTTAAACAATAACACAGCTCAAATAAAGAAGATTGTAACCGAATCTAAGACAATCATTAAATTACTATAATTCCACACTGAAATGCATTTAAACTGTACTTCAGTTGTACATGCAGAAAGTGAACTGAAATATTGCTAACAGGGTCCAACTTGACCAAAGGGGACACAGATCAACCTAATGGTGACATCACACGAAACAACTATTTGCAACAAAACAACATAAATGATACTACAAAAGAGCTAAAACCTCAAGAATTCTTAATAAGAACTATTTAAATGCCCTCATTAGTTCATCATTTCCCATGACCTCACTTTTGTACTCAATCGTTTGAGTTATTAACACTTAAAATCTTAAATTGAGAGATGTTTAAGATAAATATGTTTAATCAACATATATATTTGAGTTATGAGCCCACAATGTGACATCTCCAGTAATGTTTAATTAAGAAAACTTGACTTTTCCAGTAATGACAACATTAACAGTCCAAGAGATGACTTCACGCTAACACATATTGCAACAATCAGATCAAATCTGTCCAATCATTATCTTTTAAAGTAAATTTGCATGAGTGGAGAGCTTTTCTAACATCTCAGCTTGAAGAACCCAAATGTTTCTTTCTGTACAACTCACAGTCTGGTTGGATAAAACTATTCTTAGATATGAAATACTATCAGACTATCTGTGGTTTAATACTCACACATGGGTTTAAGCTGCCCAATGAGTTCTTCCTTGGTCCATTTGGCCCATTCTTTCTTATCTGTGTTGATGGAGCACAGGATGGGCCCACACGGCTTCCCACAGTCCTCTATCGCAGGCACGTTCAGGTAATGGACAAGCACAATGTCAGGATTCTAAAGAGAGCGAGAAAAACAGAAAGAAATACAGATGAGATGAAAGACCGCACATAGTGAAGGAGGAAGGAAGTGGAGAAGTGAGAGTAAATTGACACAGAAGAAGAATGGTGACGGGATAAATTTTCTTCTTAAAAGAAAGAGCAAAATCTCTTCCAGTGCTACTAAAGGAATTAGAACACGTGTATTGAAAAACATGGTTAATCATTTTATTTTAAAAACAAGGTTTCGTTTTTTAAAAGAAATTTCTATTTAGGCGCAATTTGTTTTTGTCTACAAAACTAATTTCAAGCGTTTAAGCGTTAGCCTTTAGATCAAAAGGCTTTTAAGATCACAAGAAACATAAATTCAGTCAAGTGCGTCCAAACTTGTAGTGTATACGACATCCAGAGACGTAGATTACAACTCCAACTAAGCACACACACCTAAAAAATCTTGCCACGACGGAGAAGCAAACGTGTTAAACGTTTGCTCAGCGAGTTGTTTTGCGCTTGGTGGCAGGAGGTGGGAGTCGCCCGAACTCCCCGGAGCAGATGCCCCCAATTAACTTCTAAGTATTTACCAACATCAAAACACTGCAATTCATGCCGGCTCAGAATTACGGCCATAAATTATCCTAATTGACAGCGTAAGAGTAATAGATGTTGTTTAAAACTCAGTTGCTATGGTTCAAGGACTTGAGGGAGTGAAGGGGATACAGGAAGCTTAGGGTGCCAAAATCCAGTGCCTTCGAATGACTTATCAAGTTAAATGAAGCACACAAACTATTACATGCACCTGAAGATTTAAATGAACAAAAGTCTACATAAAAAAGCCAATAAACCGAGAGACAGAGCGAGCAATTAAGGCAAGCATCACTATTACTATAAAGCACCACAATTTCTGCCCAATTTTTCGGGTGACTGGGTTCTGAAGTATTTTCCCCATTTATAAAATCCTACATAAGAGTTCTCAGCCATGATGAACCAAACCAACCTCCGAGGTGAATCACAACATTACAAACTTGGTTTTGAAGCAAAAAATTATTTGAAAATCAGACGAAAAGACAAAGGTACAAGACATGAGGGCATGAACTACAATCCTATGAAGCATTGAGAAAGACATAATCAAATATAAAACAATGGAAATATCTATGTGACAAGGAGGAGGGCGTGGCCGGCACTGAGTCAACTAATCAGCGGGAGAGAGAGAGAGTTAAAGGGGAGCCAGAGACGCCAGTTCGGGAGAGAGAGACACACGCTGCCACTGTGTGTGTGCGTCTATGTGTTTTATGTTGTTTTAAGTTGAGTTTATGTCATTAAAGTTTACGTTGACTGTTCTGCCGGTTCCCGCCTCCTCCTTGCCCATCCCTTACCCATTACATTGGTGCTGAAACCCAGGAAGGAGGAGGGATGCGCTGTTGTGGAGTCCTCGCTGCTGCCGTCTGCTGGGAGTCGGAGGAACCTCTGCCATCAGCCAGGAAGGGGAGGAGCCGGTCCGTCCGCCAGGGGAGGAGCAGTTCCGTCCACCAGGGGTCGGGGGACTCGCTGCCATCCGCCCGGGGAGGAGCGGCTGTCATCCGGCAGAGGGCGGAGGAGTGGATGAGGACCAGGTGACAGCGTGTCCGGGGACCGGCGAGCAAGTTTTTCTCTCTCTCTCTCTCTCTCTCTCTGTGTGTGTCTCTCACTCTCTCTGTGTCTCTCCTGCTCACCCTTTCCCTCACCCCACTCCCTCCCCTACCCTCCCTCCAGGTTCCCAGGAGGCGGGGAGGGCCATCTGCTGGTGGAATGGCCGGAAGGGCAGCGTCTCCCCTCCAGAGATGGGGGTGGCGTAGGTCAGTCCGGATGGTGTCCCGGCCTGAATTGGGCGGGGGAGGAGTGTGACGAGGTGGAGGTCGTAGCCGGCTGTGAGGGTGCACGGCTGGTGCTGAGTCAACTAATCAGCAGGAGAGATAGTTAAAGGGGAGCCGGAGATGCCAGTTCAGAAGAGAGAGAAAGACACATGTGGCCGCTGTGTGTGTGTGTGCATCTATGTGTTTTATGTTATCTTAAGTTGAGTCTATGTCATTAAAGTTTACGTTGACTGTTCTGCCGGTTCCCGCCTCCTCCTTACCCATCCCTTACCCATTACAATCTAAAACTATTGACTTATATACACAGATATATGAGTAGTTTGAGGGTGAAGGTAGACCGACTCGTTTGCGGCATTTACCGTACATCATAGGAGTGGAAGGTTGCTTCCAGTTTTGTTCGTCTTTTTTGGCCACAGTTCTCTGATTGTTTGATCTTTCTCTGCTGGTTGTTTACTGAGAATTCCACTATTAAACACAAATTTTATAACAATGAAGTTGAAATAACATGGACTGATGGCTTCAACAGAAGCATATACCATCGATAAACAACCTCGGATCTCATGGTAGGTCTGTCTTTAAATATATAAATGTATAAATTATCAGTAAAAATCAATTCCTATATATGGAAAAACGAATGGGATTTTTTACTACCGGAACCGGACTGTTGTGCTCCATTGCTCATATTTTGGGTCAGGTAGTCTGAGCAACCTTCGAGATTTGCGTTCACATTAACAATGGTGAGTGCAATTCGGAGGTTGCGTTTCCACTCTAGAAATAAATTTGTACCCCACTGACAGTTAGGTGTAGGGTTGGGGTTTGGGCTTGGGCGAATGATCAATAAATTATTTATTCTTGTTAACCCTTTTAAATTTACAACTAAAAATACAACTTGCATTTGGTGCCAATTTCATTCAGAAACTGAAGCTCACACGTGACCATACTTTCAACAACACTTCCATCTTCAGCCACTGGGGACAGTGATTTGAATTTCGGTATACACAGACCGATTTCAGCAGCAGAACTTTCGACCTACTGTCACCAAATTTACAGTGTGATCAGTCAGTAAGCAACCACCTCGCAACCTTCCAGAACACCCTAGCAACCACCTAGCAATGTCCTAGCAACAACCAGAAACACTCTAGCAAAGGCCTGACAAAGAGAAATGTGGTGACATCAGCAGCCTGAACCATTTTTGAAGCTTTGTCAATGTTAAGCTGTCAATAAATTTCCCCTGCTGCCACTTACTTACCTCCCCTATCAATCTGCCTCTCTCCCCCAATCTCTATGCCTCGTTTTCAATTCTATAGCGAGACCCTCTGCTCTGCCTGCTGTCTTCACATTTATTGAGTGGGTAATAAACAAAACTCTAGCAACTTTAAAGCTGATGTGTGTAAAAGTTTCATTGTCAAAGGGACAGTTCATCCAAAAATAAAAATGTATTTACTTACATTGCACCTTTTTCTATACAATGAAAATGAATTGAGAATTTGAATTGATCATATTCTTGATTTGAAGTAAAAAGACACTTTTGTCTTTGTATCACCTTTGGCTTTTAAATACAGGTCATAATGTCATCTTCCTGCCTATAAGAGTTAGTATGGCTGTGTCAGGCTCCGTGAAAGATAGAATTAACTTTCTTCTTTCTCAGCGTCTGTCCGGCAGCCCTATTAGCATTTTAATATTGCTGCGTTAGCGACCAGTTGGGAGATGGAAAAAGCAAACACGTTCAGGAATGCAAATTTAAAAGTGTTTGCACAATACCTTGTAGGTTTAAGAAATAAAATCCAGCTGATTTCATCACAATCTCAAACAAGAGAGAAATTGGATTGTATTCTTTTTTCCCCTCTGAAGGCAAAGCATCTACAGTGCATATTTACAACCTTCACCGTTTTCATGGGCAAGAACATTCAGGAAAGGGGATGTAATTGCTCAAAGTTGTCAGAGGACAGAATAATGAAGCAGGGTCTTACAGTCTAAGTGTGTATTTCTGTGTGATTTCAGATCTGTGGTTTCAGAGCTTGATCTCATGAAAATTACATGATTGTGGTGACATTTTAGCAAAATGATTTTATGTGCCTCTTTACACGTATTGTGACAGTTCTGAAATGTCTACTGAGTGGCACTAAAAGCGAATAAAAATTTCTCAGATTATGTTTTTAAGGTTAATACACTATCGAGTTTGAAATAAAACCTACAGTACCTCCCTACCCTAAACCCAAACCTAACTGATAGTGTCATAAAAAGCAACGGTGACATGGAAAACACATTAGCAGAAACAAAATATCATTTTGTGGAGCTTTTAGACACACATGCTCTTTAGGACTCGTACCCTGGTCCTTTGCATTGTAAGTGCAACGCTCTATCAGTTGAGCTACTGCACAATTTAATTATGCTTGAACAAGCCTGTAAATGTATTTGGCTATGTAATGCAAAACGTTAAAAACTTAAAATTGTACGTTTTCCACATATGTGGACTTTATCAGCGCGCTGATGCGCGAAAAATTAATGGATATTTTAAAGTGGCATATCAAATGAAACTAGAGACGCTACTCTTTACAACCAAACAGGTTTCAATCTAAAAACATAATGTGGACATATATATGGACGTGTGGTCGCATAAGGTTAATGTCACATAACAAAGAAAACTGTGGTTGGTCATTTCACAAGTCCGACCCCAAAAGTTCCCATCAAACAGACTGAGATTTTTAGAACTGAATTTGAAGAGTTGTTCTAACTCCCATTCTCTCTTTCTCTCCGCTATGGTGCAATATTTGCTGTTTCTTATGGCAGCCTCAACATACTGCTGTAACCTGGCAACAAGCCTTAACAGATGCCCACACACACACATACATGTGTGGCCAGTGTAGCTCAACCATAAACTGCTTTCCATCTCATCAAATATAACGAAGGCAATAAATTAAGAGTATAAATGCTCTCTCTCACTTCCACTCCATTCCTCTATCTCTTCTTCTGGTTTAGTTTAGTTGCCAGACAGGTGGATCTTGTATTTGAAGCACGTAAGTGTGGGTTTGTAAAAGGCTGGAGCGTCTCACACCTGCTTTAGCTCACCTTTGCTTCACTGATCCATACTGCTGCAATGCTAACACAAAAACACACCAATGCACAAAGACGTGCAGATACAATTTGAATAAGATATAGCTCAAAGTTAGAGTTCTAAACATGGGTGCACAAACCTGATGATAAAAAAACACATTATCATAAGTCTAAAGCGCTGCAAAATTATTTGAGAAAATCTCAAATCAGCTTGAATAAAACCAGATGTTACATAAATGATTGTGTGAGGAATTTATCAGAATTCAATCACTGTCAAGGCTATTTACTGAGTAAATTATTATGTTTATACTCATCCTCATGCCGTTCTGAACCCGTAAGACTTTCTTCCGTGGAACACACAATGAGATTTTGAGCAGAATGCCCCAGAGCTCTTTGCCATACAGTGAAACTGAATGGATGCTGTCAAGCTCCCAGAAAATCACCATAAAAACAAAGAGTTTGGTGAAAAAAAAGAGAGAGTGTGTGAATGAAACTCGCATTTCTAGCCATTGCAGATTGTCAGAGTGTCAATGCATGGAGAGCCTGTGTTACTCTGGGTTGTTTAATAGTGTATATGATGATAAATGTTCTAGTGTATCCATCATTAAGCTACTCACTGCCCAGGGAACACACAAAACACACACACTGTTCATTTGAAGGGCAATTTCCCCTCATATGTGGAGGGTTTTATGTGTGGACACAGAAGTGTGTGTTGCAATCCATTTGGATTCTTGCATTTAAACCTCAAATATAACCCATCTTCATTCTTCATTGGCCTGCCCAGAGGGGTCAAAGATCTTCTGATTCACCTTAGACTTTCTCTCTTTCTCTCACTCTCTCTCTCAATTCAATTTCTAAGAACATTTGCATTATTTTATTTTACCCAAAATATTTCCAAAGCATATTTTTTTCTGGGGCTTAAAATAAAAAAAATGTGTAAGTGGTAAACACACACACACACACACACACACACACACACACACACACACACACACACACACACACACACAGTGGTAAAAAAAGATAAATAAATAAATAAAAGTCTCATTAAAAGCTGAAATTCTTGAAAAAAGAAATGTTGGCATGAGTAGTTTCGAATAATCCTTAATTAATATTTCTTCAAAAAAATAAGCAGTCAGACAATTTTGTTTTAAAATATTATGATTTGAAAGAACTTTTGTCCACCAAACCAATGCGTTGTGATGTGACTGTGACGAGGAGGAGGGCGTGGCAGGCCCGTGATGGTGCACAGCTGGCGCTGAATCAGATGACCAGTGGGAGAGCGAGATAAAAGGGAGCCAGAGGCGCCAGTTCGAGAGAGAGAGAGCATGTGTGTCGAAACCCAGGAGGGAGGAGGGATGTGCTGTCGTGGAGTCCTCGCCGCTGCCATCCACCAGGGGAGCAGCAGCGGCTGGAGGGGTTGGTGACGGCCACCGGGGGAGAAGCGAGCTGTCGTCCCCCAGAGGGCGGAGGAGCGGTTGATGACCGGGCGACAGCGTGTCCAGGAACCGGCGAGCAAGTTTCTCTCTCTCTCTCTCTCTCTCTCTCTCTCTCTCTCTCTCTCTGTTTATCTCCCTCCCGCCATTTCCCTCTGCCCACGCCTCCCCTCGTCTCCCCTCGTCTCTCCCCCAGGTTCACAGGAGGCGGGGTGGACCACTGGCTGATGGAACGGCTGGAAGGGCAACGTCTCCCCTCCAGAGATGGGGGGGGGGTCAATCCGGTGGTGCCCTGGCCTGAATCGGGCGGGGGAGGAGTGTGACGAGGAGGAGGGCGTGGTTGGGCCATGATGGTGCACGGCCGGTACTCCAGGAGTCTGACCTCTGGTTTTATGATATATGTACTTAATCCAATATTATTTAGCGGCTTGAGCAAAAACCGATCGGCACATGTAATGTTTTTGGCCTCTTCCCACGTTTCACATTGCATGTAAACTTTACCGGCGTTATTACCGGCTTATAACATATGCACAAGTGTTGTGCTCATACCCGTTTACATTTCGACTTCAAAACCAGAGAATAATAAGTGTCATGTAATCGTGGTTTTCTCATGTTGTCAGATTTTTTAATAAGCCTGTTCTTGTTACTTACGAGCGTTTTGATCAGTGTCATGCTCCGTGTGCTCTGGAGAGGCTGGCTGTTAAATGCAACGTTGCTGCTGCTGCTGTTTCTGCATCGCAAATCCACCGATTTGCACGGTGATGTCGGCGTAAATTTTGTGTTACATGAGTACTTACTTTTGACAATTTCATTTATACACAAATACCCAACACAAAAGAGCTACTCAAATGAGCACAAACAAACACGCAACATTACCGGCAGGCATCTGCCACAGAGAATAGAGACGTCTCTTAAGCACATGAAGACTTGGAAGATCTACTGTGGCATATTTAGGAAATTAATTGAGGACATCAATACAACATTAATCATTAAATCACGAACGATGAAATAACACTTTACTGAACACATGCAAAAACATGTATTTTTGGCTTCAAAAAATACACAAATGATAACAGACACACACTCCTGTCTCAGCAAGTAAGAGAAGTCTTAAAGACAAAATAATGAAGAGGCCGAAAATCAGATATCAATCTTTGTGTGTGAGCAATCAGTTGTGTATGGTAAAAGAGAGTCCATTTGTAACTGTCTACAGTACACGGTCTAATTTGTGTACATTAATGATACATAATGAGCATTAGAAAAGCGGGAGAGAAAGAAGTTGTAACTGAATGCAAATATGGATTGACAAAGGTCTGCTAGACACATGCTGGACATGTTTATAATCAGTTAATAAGAGGGTTTGATTAATCAGAAAATAGTCTGCTTTTATTATACCATATTATTATGCGGCTCACCGGAATAAAGTTGGAAACTGAGAACTGATTTTTATTCAGAACCAGTTCCATTTTATTACTGTAAAAAATACCGGCAGAAAATTATTTTCATGACTTTCGGTTTCATTAATGGTTCTCAGACATGCATTCTCCATCTTGCTAAAAGACTCTTGACAGTGTTTCCTGTTCTAACATTCAGCGGCACTAACCTACTGCTGCTGAATTAGCAGCACAAAACAAACAGCGTAACCAGTGTAGTACGATTCTCAACTTTTTTTTAATCCACAGCGCAAAACAAACAGTGCGACCAGTGTGATTCCTGAACGAATGACTCTTATGAGTCAGTTCTATTGAATCTATGGCACAAAACACAGCACAACCAGTGTAGTCAGACTCCCAAATGAATGACTCTTGTAAGTTGGTTCATTAGAATCTACAGCTCAAAAAATACAGCGCAACCAGAGTAATCTGATTCCTGAATGAATGATCCTAATGAGTCAGTTCATTCGAATCTACAGAGCGAAACATACAGCTAGACCAGTGTAGTCGGATTCTTGAATGAATGACTCTTGAGTCGGTTCTTTTGAATCTATAGCACAAAACACTACACAACCAGTGTAGTCAAACTCCCAAATAAATGACTCTTATAATCTGGTTCAATTGAATCTACAGCGCAAAGACATACAGCGTGACCAGTGGGAGTCACGAACAAATGACTCAAATGAGTTGATTCATTTGAATCTACAGTGCGAAACATACAGTGCGACCAGTGTAGTCTGATTCCTGAACAAATGACTCTTATGAGCCAGTTCTTTTAAATCTATAGCATGAAACATACAGTGTGTCCAGTTTGATTTCTGGACAATTGATTCTTATGAGTCAGTTCAATTGAATCTACAGCACAAAACATACAGTGCGACCAGTGTAGTTTGATTCCTGAAAGAATGACTCTTATGAGTCAGTTCTTTTGAATCTATGGCACAGCACATCCAGTGTAGTCAGACTCACAAATGAATGACTCTTGTAAATCAGTTCATTAGAATCTACAGCTCAAAAAATACAGCACAACCAGTGTAGTCTGATTCCTGAATGAATTATCCTAACGAGTTGGTTCATTCGAATCTACAGCTCAAAAAATACAGTGCAACCAGTGTAGTCTGATTCCTGAATGAATGATCCTAATGAGTCGGCTCATTCGAATCTACAGAGCGAAACATACAGCTGGACTAGTGTTGTCGGATTCCTGAATGAATGACTCTTGAGTTGGTTCTTTTAAAACTATAGCACGAAACATACAGTGTGACCAGTTTGATTTCTGAACAATTGATTCTTATTAGTCAGTTCATTTGAATCTACAGCACAAAACATACAGTGCGACCAGTGTAGTTTGATTCCTGAAAGAATGACTCTTATGAGTCAGTTCTGTTGAATCTATGGCACAGCACTTCCAGTGTATTCAGACTCCCAAATGAATCACTCTTGTATATCGGTTCATTAGAATCTACTGCTCAAAAAATACAGCGCAACCAGTGTAGTCTGATTCCTGAATGAATGATCCTAATGAGTCTGTTCATTTAAATCTACAGCTCGAAACATATAATCCGACAAGTGTAGTCTGATTCCCAAACAAATGACTCTTGAGTCGGTTCTTTTGAATCTATAGCACAAAACACTACACAACTAGTGTAGTCAAACTCCCAAATAAATGACTCTTACAATTTGGTTCATTTGAATCTACAGCGTAAAAACATACAGTGTGACCAGTGGGAGTCACGAACAAATGACTCAAATGAGTTGATTCATTTGAATCTACAGCGCGAAACATACAGTGCGACCAGTGTAGTCTGATTCCTGAACGAATGACTCTTATGAGCCGGTTCTTTTAAATCTATAGCACGAAACATACAGTGTGAACAATTTGATTTAAGAACAGTTGACTCTTATGAGTCAGTTCATTTGAATCTACAGCGCAAAACATACAGTGCGACCGACTCTTATGAGCCGGTTCCTTAGAACTTACAGCTGGAAATATACAGTGCGACCAGTGTAGTTTGATTCCTGAATGAATGACTCTTATGAGTCGGTTCTTTCGAATCTACAGTGCGAAACATACAGTGTGACCAGTGTTGTCCGATTCCAGAACAAATAACACCACACAATAAGTTTCCAGCAACAAGCAATTTTTCTGTTCACATTAAAATGACAATGCTGCACAACAAGACAATGTCAGAACCACAAATCTCAGCCAATCAGAAAAAATCTGGTGTTTAATATATAACTGTTACTTGTCAGAGTGGTTCAGACAAAAACTCAGATGTACATACTGTAGAAGAGATTGTGTTTACTGCTTGCTATTTTATCATGTCGTGTCTGGTTAGAGCAGATGGGGTCAAAGGAGACTGTTATTGTGCGCACCATGATACGACCTCTGTCTGTTTTATTCTGTTTGGGTGTATACTGTATATGCGATCATATTTCACTTCCTCGAAATGAAATTAAGAAGACAGAGCAGAGGTTTAAGGAGGAACTGTTCCTGTACACGGACACCTGGGGAATGCTTGAGACAAAATGGTTACCGGCATAAAAGAGAGGCTTGGTTGCGTGACAGCCATTTAATTGCTTCATTACCGTAATTAATTTGCTCTCTTTTCAATTAGCGGCGGGGCCTTGGTGATGTTGTTCAGCTGTTATTTTCTCTCCTCGCTCACAGTTTCGTTGCTCTCAATTTCTGTCTTTCTGGTCTCACAGGAACGGCTGAAAGTTCCACCGCTAAAGTCCAGAGAACATTCTAAAGCAGTGATAGTTTTAGATCTTTTTCTCTTACAGTTTCAGTGAACAGTTATTCCTTCATTTGTTACATAAAAAAGAAAGAAATTTGACTAAATAATTTAAATAAAAGGTATATTTTACATATTTTGGGCTAATTTGATAATGTTTTCAGCTATCAATAAGAGTGTCGTAGTCATTTTACCATGTTTAATCCATTCTGCAGAATGTTTCACAACAATCAGCCTAAAAAATTAAGAAAATTAAGTAAAATAATTAAATCAAGGTAAAAAGAAAGTAATAAGCATATATAATATAATAATACAAATGAAAATAAATAAGAAAATAAATAATAATAAAATAAAAAATTGACAGTAAGAATTTTTTTTTTTTTTAAACCATGCCAGCTTCTATGGCTATATCATGGCAAAATCAAGAGATGTTTAAAATGTATGTATTTATTTATTTTATAAACACTTTTATATTTTACTTTAATAAAGACTCTAAAACTTATTCTGTACTGACTTTGCTAAAAATCAAGAATGTTTTCCAACAACCAGACAATTTTATAAAAAAATAAATAAAATAATATATATATATATATATATATATATATATATATATATATATATATATATATATATATATATATATATTTTTTTTAAATAAAATTGTATTTGTGTGTATATATATATATATATATATATATATATATATATACAGTATATGTATATATATGTATATATTTTAAATAAAAACTTTAAATTCTGGACTGACTGAATTTCAACGGTCAATATATTTTAATATACAGTATTTGCTACCAAGTGTGTGTATCATCTCCATTTAACACATTTAACATATTTAAATGAATTCCACAATATTTATTCAAACAAAAAAAGTGCAGATTCAGTGCGGGAATCCCAATAATATTATATTTGTTTTGCCAATAAAGCTGAAAATACAAAGTACAAAAAAATATAAAGTAAATAAAATATCCAAATAAAGTTACTAAAAACAAAAACACTTAAAAGCAATAAGTTACTAATAAAAAATTAAATAAATGAATGAATTCATTCATAATTAAATAAGTAAATAATAAGAATAATGTTGGTTTGTTTGTTTGTTGTTTTTAACGCAATGCCAGTATTTCTGGCTATTTTCATGGTGAAATCCAGGTTAAAATATAAAGACAGCTAACAACAATGTTAACAATGTTAACTTATTTTTAATAAAAACTCTCTAACTGATTATAGACTGACTTTGTTAAAAAACATTTCAAGGGTCAATAAGAAAAATGACAATGAGCGCATTTACATGCACACCAATGTGCTGATTACACCCAAAAATCAGCTTATTTAAAAAATCTGACAAAGAAAACCGTGTTTACATGACATTTGAAATAATAGCATTATTCTCTGCTTTTGATGTCAAACCGTGAAGAGAGATGCGCTCAACACGTGCGCACATTGGATAAGCCGATGAGAACATGCCACGCAAAATCACCGTAATGGGCAGAAATGTACCCGTGTCAATAGGTTTATCCTTACGCCGTTTATGACCTTACATCGATAAAGGAACACCGTTTATTGCTTTTCCATGACCACATGCGTTGTCGGCTTATTAAGCATAATCAGTTTAAGAATGTGCTCAAAGAAAAGTACAAGATACAAGAAAATTCAATAAGGAACAAAATGAGAAGTAAACATAAGTAGACAAATCCATCCAAACCCTTGTCCTTCAGACAAATCCCATTACTCACAACACAAAATGAGATGTTAGGCAGAATGAGAGCTTCAGTCACCATATACTTTCATTGCATCTTTTTCCATATAATAGAAGTCTATGGTGACTGAGGCCACGTCCACACTATCGCAAATACTCTCCATAACAGCATCCTTTGGAAAACAAATGATATTACGGATTAGTGTGGACGTGGCTTGAGGCTAACATTCTGCCTAACATCCGTTTTTGTGTTCCACGGAAGACAGTCATACAGGTTTGGAACAACGTGAGGGTGAGTAAATAATGATAGAATTTTTATTTTTAGGTGAACTATCCCTTTAAGGCCTTTCAGAATGAATGTATTATTTAATGGACCATGAGCCCTTTCTCCTTGACTAGTACTGTTCTTTTGGACTCTTTCTCCCTTCTCAGAAACTACTTCTCCAGCATTACTTCCAGACAAAACCTGCCGGGCTTTAAGAGCACTGAACACAGCTTGAGGTTTTTGTTCGAACAACATCATAATGGCTGTTCCTGTCTGTGAGGTCAAGGGGAAAACAGCACTAATGGCTCACTGGCTCCACAACATCCCACATTTGTCTCAGGACCTTCTCTGTGGAGGCCACAACCATCTCTGGAGGATCTGTATAGGAAGTCTCTGTTCTCCTCAAGGACTCCTTGAAAAAATCTGTGTGCCACGTAGTGTTCACACAGAGGGCTTAAGTTGGCTTTCACTTTTTAAGGTACTCTTTTTTTTGGGAGGAACAGTGCTGAACTTCAAAACGAAACGACAAATACTTAACGTTTTAGAGGGTTAAAGTGTTATTGCACGCTTAGAACTTTTGTCATGAAATACTTATTTTGAAGCAAGTTTGACTTGAAAGGCTTGTTTGTACCTTTTGCAGCTAAAGACCTCACGAAATGGTTTGAGAGATGCAATTTTCATTCCTGTGTTGAAGTATTTCTAATTAAAACAGGAATTCGGACTTTTATTTGAAATGGCCAACAGAGCACAACAGTACCCGCCCACTTTTCCAGCCTTCTAAAGTTACTGAGTGCACCTTTAAAGGTTGTTGATTATAAGTAAAGAAACAATATATTTTAATTTTATTGTCAAATATTCCGATGTATACAAAAATAAGTAGTTTGAGAGTGTAGGGAGACCGACTTGATTGTGTCATTGGCAGTGCGTCATGGAAGTGGGTGGAGCTCTTTTGGTGCACTTTGTTGTCTGTGATTCTGTGATTGGTGGACCTTTCTCTGCTGGATCATAGGTAGTGTAGTTCTTCACCAGGAATTTACTGATGGCGTCAACAGAAGCATTTGCCACCTTTAACAACTTTGGAGCTCACGATAGGTCTGTCTGTAAAGGTTTATAACTTACTGTTAAAAATTAATTTGCCTGTGGAGAAAATGAATGGGATTTTTTCTTTGATTTGCTACTTGCTATTGCTAGTTGTAGCAGGAGGTATTGGGGGAGGGGCATTCTCATTCTCATTTGATTGAACAAACATTTCTATACACCTCTGTGACGAGGAGGAGGGCGTGATATAATAATGCATTTTAAAAGCATATATCTGCTGTTTTCTTTTAGGAGTAGCTACACTAGCATATCAGTGTTTCTAAAAGCTAATAAACTAAACTAAATCTAACTAACTAAACTCCACAAAACTCCAATTTTAATTTCATGAGGTCTTCAGCTCTGCAGGTTTCAGGTACATTGCCAAAATAATCAATCTGAGGATTTACAAACACTCCATCTTCATTACAATTTGAAATGGAATTTGATTGGATTGCGTTTTGATATCAATGATATTATTATTATTATTATTATTATTATTTTTATTTTTATTTATTTATCCCCTTTTCTCCCCAATTTGGAATGCCCAATTCCCACTACTTAGTAGGTCCTCGTGGTGGCGCGATTACTCACCTCAATCCGGGGTGCGATTACTCACCTCAATCCGGGTGGCGGAGGACAAGTCTCAGTTGCCTCCACTTCGGAGACCTTCAATACGTGCATCTTATCACGTGGCTCGTTGTGCATGACACCGCGGAGACTCACAGCATGTGGAGGTTCATGCTACTCTCTGCGATCCACACACAACTTACCACGTGCCCCACTGAGAGCGAGGACCACTAATCACGACCACGAGGAGGTTACCCCATGTGACTCTACCCTCCCTAGCAACCGGGCCAATTTGGTTGCTTAGGAGACCTGGCTGGAGTCACTCAGCATGCCCTGGATTCAAACTCGTGACTCCAGGGGTGGTAGTCAGTGTCAATACTCGCTGAACTACCCAGGCCCCCTATCAATGATATTATTGATTTTTTATTATTTTTCCCATCCATACGGTGTTATGTCAGCAGAGTTATTTCAGAGGTGGAGAACATTATAAGATTTTGATGACAACAATTTTTTTCCTTAAAATAATGTACACTCCTTAATTGTGCACAATAAGATCATGGACATTTATAACAAAATAATATAAAACATTCTTTTTTTTTAAAGGTGTTGCAACTCTAACAAAATGCATGTTTTTGAAGGAGCACACATCTGGCCATGCTCTGAATGAAGCTGCAGGTGTCATATTTTTATTTTTTTGCTGTCGAGCTGAAGGTGAATGTTTACACTGTATTAAGTGCAGTTGTGAGGTGTGTTGATCGCAGTCCTGCACTACCAGCGCCGCTGCTCTCTAAAGCCCAACGGAAAGAGCAAATAGCTGCTCTTTACTCGGCATGAAATGAAAGTGAATGGACGGGTCAACTGAAAGTGTCACAATTTCAACAGGCTGTCAAAAGCGATGAAGTGTGGAAGAATGAAAAGAACACACACAAAGAAAAGAAATACTTGCAGAAAATAACAGTTCACGCTACCTCACAGATGGGAAAAAAAAGTCATCACGTTCATATCAGCAATGGTGAGTATGATACAGAGGTTGCATTTTCACTGTAAAATTACACTTTTACTCCACTGACGGTTAGGTTTGGGGTTCGGTTTAGAGCGTAAAGTTAGTAAAATATACATTCCTGTTGACTGTATTACATCATTTACACCTAAAAATACAACTCGCTTTTGGCGCCACTCTATGGATATTTCACCTGGAAACTTGAGCGCATGCGGTTCAACAACACTTCCAACATCGGCCACTGGGGGCAGTGCTTCGAATTTCAGTAAGCACAGACCAATTTCAGCAGCAAAACGTTCGACCTACTGTTACCGAATTCACAGAATGGAAATTAAGGGAGGCCACTGAAAGTGAATGGATTGCCCCCGAAAAGAATTCCTCTATCTGTTATAGTTCTTATTATTCTATTCAAGGGCCTATTTAGACATATTATCATGTAAAGTACAAGTTAACATTGATTTAATTTTATAGGTAAAAAAGAGGAAATGCATTCCTTTTCTAATTAGACTGAGCATTAATATTAATGAATTGATTCATTTGAAGTATGTGATGAGGAGGAGGGTGTGGCCGGGCCGTAATGATGGACGTCCAGCGCTGAATCAGCCCAATTAGCCGGGAGAGGGATAAAAAGGAGCCAGGGACGCCAGTTAGACGGAGAGAGAGACGCACACAGCAATCTTGTGTGTGTGTTTTGTTATGCTGGAAAGCAGTTTTATGTTGCGTTTTGTTCATTTGTTTATTAAAAGTTTACGTTGACTGCTCAGCCGGTTCTCGCCTCCTCCTTGCCCATCGTGTGAATCCATTACAAAGTATTTTACATAAAAGGATGACACTTTATATTTTTATTGCAGTGTCATTGCCTTAATAAAGGTTCTAAATGCCCCCTGAAAATTAAATCCAGGGACAAATATTTCTGCTTAATTGAAAAGTACATTTCTGACCCTGGTTGTATGGAAGCCAGCCAAAAAAGCAAGCCAGAAAATGTTTATGTATTATCCTTGGCTCTTGTTTTTAGCTGTGTAAGTAGATGCGCTTATTCGTAAGTCGACTAGGTACAAAAGGGTCTACAAATAACATAACTGTGAATGTAGAGAGAATTAATAGAAGTAAATTAAAAAAAAAAATTAAAATATTTTTGCGCCTTGTTTTTTATTTCATTATATTATTGTCTCTCTTTTTTTAGATGAATCATGCATTTGTTTTTTCAGTTGAATTTGTAGATCAAACCCAATATACTGTGATCTAGCACAGTTCTCTGGGCTTCCAAGTTTCGAAAACTTTTAGTGACAAATGTGACCAAAGTACAAAGACTGACCTTGACGTGTGTAATTGACAGTCCCCAGTGGAGTGTGTGTGAGTGCGTCTGAGCTATTGGAAAACTCGGTAGTCTTCTGCACGCCGTGACGAGCACCAATCACTGTTGTGTAACCTTGAGAGTCAGCGCTTTCTAATGGAGTATAAATCAATTGGTCTCTCTGAGCGCTTACACACTTAAGTCTCTGCATCTTACTGTTGGGGCAAAAGTTACAATTTTGGTCTCAAAAATTTTAGTTGCATGATGGAGCATTACTTTTAGGAACTTTTGCATTTTTCTTCTGCACCCTAGCAACTCGCCATCGCCACTGAAATCAACGGATTCACAGAGCGTAAACTTAAGTGTGTACAGCTGCTTTGGACTGGTTTGTGTTAAAATGAATTAAAAATGCAGTCTTTTTTCTCTCTACATGGCTTTGGCCATCTGGAAATGATGTCTTATGGTAAAGAAAATGTGTATCAAGTCTCCGTCCTGTGTTATACCATTGTTATGTAGAAAGTGATTTTTCATCAATCAAACTCTGCTAATGATAATGTGGTTGCGATTCAGCAGGTGTGTGAAAGTAAAAATGAAATTTTGTGAGTTGTGAGTGCGTGTATTGTAATTTTCTAGTTTAGGATGCTTGTGTAATGTGGGTGGACTCTCTCTTTCTTTCTGTAATCAATCATTCTTACCTGGCCAGCTGAGATTCGCTTTATCACCAGTGAGTGTCTCTTTATTTAAATTTTTTTTTTTTACCTTTATTTCTTTTAATGCTTCATTTTCTCCTTCCTACTCCTACTGTACTCACATTCAGACTAGTCCAAACACACACACTCACACAACACACACAGTATGCGAATTCAACTATGACTTTCAGCAGGGGCGGTTCTAGACCATTTTGATTTGGGGGGCCAGTGTGGGGCCGGGTGTGCTTGTAGGGGGGTAAACTGTATTATACCTTAAATGTCCCCTGTATACATGTAAAACATAATTTGCTGTTTTAATATTTGGGGACATGCATTTTTTTTTTAAAGACAACCAAAGATTCACCAAATTTGAGTAAAATTTTTTCAATTGTAATTTTTAAATATATAAACAAACAGGCTCATGACAAATGTTTCATTAAGTTAAAACACCCTAACTATCTGGTTTTTCCCACAAACTTTAAGCCATGTTGCCATGCTGTTCTTTAGAGTGACAAATGCAGTAACATTCTTGGATAAAATGAATGGTTGGCTACATCAGGATTTTAGGTTAGAATTTAAGCAGTAGGCTATAATCAGCATGTACAGGTCTTGTACATGGTCACCATTTCCTTTAAGATACTTTTAATAATTTTTTTCTATGGAGGTTAGTCTCTCACGCGACCCAAATTGTTGGCCAAATGCCAAACTTTGCCTAAGGATTGAAGAGACTTTTTAAACAAAGCACTTTTTTTTTGTTTTTCATTTGTGATATATTTTGTGTTTGGTGATATGCAAATATGTAAGGTGAAGTATTATGTACCGACAGTATTTTTTGTTGATGTACTGTCCGACTAGTCTACTGTTGCTTTAGTTAAAGTCTCAGGTGAACACAACTTTTGTTTGTGACGATTCAGTTAAAGGTAAAAAATATGCACTAAAATACGGTAAAAAAATATGCAACTTTTATAATTAAAAGGTTTATGCTTATTACAATTTTAAATTAAATTGATTACATAATGAGCTGAATAATTAATACAATTAATTGTAATTGCATACATAAATGTTTGCTAAGAAAGGCTCTCAAATAAATAAATAAATTCATTATATAATGATTAACTATAAATAGATATTTTACAATAATTATAAATATAATATTTATTTTTCAGAGAATTAAAAAGCATTACATTATTGTGGCAGATGAGTAAAGCACTGATAAGACAATCCAAAAAGTGGCTTTAGAATGCAATATATTATATATTTCCATATCATTGAACATAATGACATGGAAATAATCATCTATTATTGGCCTACAGTTCGCAGCAATTTTGCATTTGAATTTGTCAATCACATCAGATTAACAGATTTATTATAATATTATGATTAAAGGGTTTGTCTAAGGCGTGTCAATATACACATGCATCAGACTGATGCTTTTGGAGCGTTTGGAGTGACAAGTTAAACGAAGTTTGACACTTAGAAAAACATCATGAGACCCCTGCATTCAGAATTGCGCTGCGTCAAGAAAGCCTCCTCATCTTGTGCTGTTGCTGGTGTCAAGCAAGCATGAGCATGGTTGCCTGTACAGCTGGAGTTTCGCTTACTGCTCCCTGCTGAAAACAGGTGGTACTTCAAGCTTGAATTGCTTAGATGGTAGGAATATTCCTTATTATTATTATGTTCCGGGGACTAGATCAATTGCGTCATTTCTTTTAACACGTTAATTAATCACTCCAAATTAATTTGTTAAATCAATAGCCCTAGTAAATATTTATAAAGCATTATATATCAACAAAATGTGTTGTTGATCCACAGTCCGAGTAGTTTACTTTTACTGTAGTCAACACCTCAATTGAATGGAACTTGTGTTCATGAGCATCTCTTTAGCTACAGGTAAAAATATGTACACTCCGACTAACTTGAAATTGAACTTTTGTTTTGTTTCATAATTGTCTTTCATATTTTCATCCCTTACAAAAATCTAGAGTTCTGGCAAACTAGGCACAAACTTGCCACAAAATTGCCATAAATTATTTTCAGATGCAAATGAGCTTGTGATTCGCCGCAAATGTTTGCCAGAAGTTTGCAGCTCTTCACCGGTGGTGGTGAACCTGCAGGAAACCTTTGGCAACAATGGACAATTTGCCGCAATATTGCATGTGAAAATGACCAGTGGCAAATTTGTGGCAAGTTTGCTGCAAATTTCCATGAACTCTCAATTTAGACTGTGGATTTAACACGTTAATTTGTTGCGATTAATTACATAAAAAGCAACACGTTAAATAAATTAATGCAATTAATCATGTCCCTGGACAGAGCCGGCTGCTGCCAGCTATGCTAGGGTGGGCTGGGGGATATTATAGGTGGGCATTAGGGATGGGGGGGGGGGGGGGGTTACTCAGACTACTAATTTAATGTCTTTAATTGCTGTGACATGGTGTAATTGTCAAGATCATAAGGCCCAATATAACTATATTTTACACTTATTCCCCATATTAAAAAATATATTGAAATAAATAAACTGATAGACATTGTATATAATCATAAGATTGAAGTGGGCCCTGACAACTTTACATTTTCAGAGTAATTCGAATTACAGCCTTAAACCAAATTACAAAGACAAATTAGAGTCCCCACGAATGCAAGGATGGAGTGGAGAGAAATAATATCAAGGAGGAAAATAAGGATGAAGTGAAAGGAAATATATCAGATGGAGAGAACAGTAACATATACGATTAAGATCCTAAAATTGTCACAGATGGGAACTGCTTAAAGAAGTACTTATATATTATATTAAATGATGACAATTCTTTCTGTTTGACAGAAGTGTAATAAACAATGATCATGCTCTACAAAGGAAAAACGCAAAATTGAGTTCAGACTGAAACAGGTCTCTTATGATTTGTCCGGTGACAGACGAGTTTGTCTTGTTTGCTGAAATTCTGAGAAACCATTGTGTGAAAATGCAGTAACTACAAAATCCACATCAAAATAATTCAAGCCATTTTTCTCAGTTGTTAGTTAATGAGTATGGCCTTTGTAGGGTAGCAAAGGGTATTGATATTTTTACCATTGAAACTATGTGTAAAGTAATTTAGGGAACACAAGAATTTGGATGGATGGATGGATGGATGGAAAGTAATGCCATGTAAGCACCAAAGGTTATTTTCATGGCAAAAATAGAGTAGTTTAAAGCGCAATGACAAACAATAAACAACAAACTATCACAGCATTGTAAAAATTTGTATTTAAAAGAGACGTAAGACACGAGGAGACAGCATTTCTCATCAACACCGAATTAACAACAGGGGAAACAGAAGCACACATCCCGCAAAACACTGTATCCAGCTATGAATCATGATCACGTACGGTACTATCAGCTAATATTGGACCCGGCGCAACAGAATGCGACGCAGGATGATATGTGCACGGGAGCGGGAAAAAGAAATGACTCGCGGGACTCCAGCAAAATATAAATATCTAAATATCAAAATAGATATTCCTCAAATTTATTTAATGTATTTAAGGTACAGTGTGTTATTCGTGTTATTTGTCTATTGTGCAAGACCAACAAAAACTAAAGTATTTACAGGCACAGGGTTTATTAAAGAAATGTACAAACAAAACTTTGAAACCAACCAAAGGTCAATCAGATATTTGGCAATGTTAGAGTGATAACAAAACTTGTTTTTTTTTTCTCTCTCTCTTTCCAGTTGATTTTTTTTTTCGAGGTGGGAATTGTCAAAAAAAAAAAAAAAAAAAAAAAAAAACACAAAGATACCAGAGCAGGACAGAATCTTAGGGGACCAGGACTGAAAAATTTGCATAAACCACCACCTGCGGGCTTGCGGGTGGGAGCGGGACAAAACGTAAAAGTTGCAGATGGGGCCGAGACAAAATATTTACAAAAAATTTGTGGGAGTGGGACAGAATCTCATGGGAGCGGGTCTGAAAATCCATCCCACGCAGACCTCTACTTTATAATTCAGGTCCAGTATTTCACGAACACCCGCAGCATGATTTTGGGGAGCTGCTGTGAAAGGAGAGGGAGTCAGGGAGATATTCGATAAAAGGGAGCCAGTGGTACATTAGCAGCAGTCACATGGTCACTGCACACTGAGACAGCACCAGGCTTCTTTATGGGCATTAAAAACCTATGCATTGCACAAAAATATCTCTTATTACCGTTGTCGCTCGCGTAACGTCTCGGACTCTCTGGATTGCAGCAGCCACTTCTTGAATGTGTCGTTGCTTTCGGACAATGACAAAAACAGAAAAACACTACACATTTCCTGTGCTGTTTTGTGATTGGTTGGGCAGTCTGCAGCCCACCCATAATGTTTGCAACACACAGCCCGCCCCCATATTGCTTTTAACCAATGCACAAATTGGATTTTGTTTTTGTTTTTTTTTTTACTTTAAAACCATGTTTCCAAAATTTTTGACTGGGTGGGCAAGACTCACGTTTGGGTGGGCTACATCCGGCCCCATCCCCGGATCACAATAAGGAATTTTCCTTCCATAAGAGCAATTCAAGCTTGAAGTATCACCTGTTTTCTGTAGGAGGCAGTAAGCGAAACTTCAGCTGAAAGGCAACGCACAGCTGTACAGAACAAACCAGTCTCAGGCTTGCTTTACACTAGCGATAGCACAAGATGAGAACATGTACTAGCATTCAAACCATATTTGGAAGCTCTTTGCTTCAAACACAACTGGACGGAGCGCAATTCTGAATGCAGTGATCTCGAGATGTGTTTTTCTTGTTTCAAACTGTTTAAATTGTCACAGCGGCCTAAAATGCTGTTTATAAAGTGACACAACCAAAGCGTTTCGTCTCATGCATTTATACTGTACATTGATGCGTCCTTAGAAATGCCCTTATAAAAATATACACGATCAGCCACAACATCAAAACCTTCTGCCTAATATTGTGTAGGTCCCCCTCATGCCGCCAAAACAGCGCCAACCCGCATCTCAGAATAGCATTCTGAGATGATATTCTTCTCACCACAATTGTACAGAGTGGTTATCTGAGTTACCGTAGACTTTGTCAGTTTGAACCAGTCTGGCCATTCTCTGTTGACCTCTCTCATCAACAAGGCATTTCCATCCACAGAACTGCCGCTCATTGGATGTTTTTTGTTTTTGGCACAATTTGAAGTAAATTCTAGAGACTGTTGTGTGTGAAAATCCCAGGAGATCAGCAGTTACAGAAATACTCAAACCAGCCCATCTGGCACCAACATCATCCATGCGATTATCTAATCAGCCAATCGTGTGGCAGCAGTGCAGTGCATAAAATCACACAGATACGGGTCAGGAGCTTCAGTTAATGTTCACATCAACCATCAGAATGAGGAAAAAATGTGATCTCAGTGATTAGGACTTTGGCATGATTGTTGGTGCCAGATGGGCTGGTTTGAGTATTTCTGTAACTGCTGATCTCCTGGGATTTTCACACACAACAGTCTCTAGAATTTACTCTGAATTGTGCCAAAAACAAAAAACATCCAGTGAGCAGCAGTTCTATGGATGGAAATGCCTTGTTGATGAGAGAGGTCAACAGAGAATGGCCAGACTGGTTCAAACTGACAAAGTCTACGGTAACTCAGATAACCACTCTGTGCTATTCTGAGATGTGGGTTGGCACTGTTTTGGCGGCATGAGGGGGACCTACACAATATTAGACAGGTGGTTTTAATGTTGTGGCTGATCGGTGTATATCTCTGACAGATAGATGAGTTCAATTGCAAAATAAATACATTTTTGTGGTCTGTAGGACAATGATCAGCTTGTGTTCAATAATATGAAATGAAATATATGGCCTTCTAAAGCCACTTTTTGTCTCATCAATGCTTTACTCGTCTTCCACAATAATGTAATGCATTTTAATTATCTCAATTATTATTTTTATAATATATATATATTATATTTATATTTATTTATCTTACTATTTAGAATTATCTGATCATTTTGTATTGAATTATTCATTATTCATATCATGTAATTAATTTGATAAAAATGTATCGATTGGCAGCTCTATTAAAAATGCTGTTGATGCGTTCTTTATGTAATGCACAAAATTGAATTGCTTAGAACTTTTGTTTTGACTTCACTTCAGCAGGAACATTCTGTTGAAGATCTCGTTTTGTGTTCAATGGAAGTACAAAAATCATACAAGTTTGAAACAGTATTTTTGGGTGAAACATTCTAACTATTAAGATAATAGAGAGATTTTTATTATTTGCAGGGTTCCCACTCTTTTTGACCTATGCATCTCATTTTTAATTCAGACTGATCAGCCAATGAATCATTCAGAGCACCATTCTGACCCATTAACTGAAAAGAAACCGACTCAAAAGAAGGATTTGCTCAGAAATGGGCTTGCGAACACGTTTACTCTAGACGATGATATTAAAGTGATGAAATATTTTAGAGCTAAGCGTAACTAGATACCAATTATATTCACTATAGAACTCTTCAAGACTTTTCCATGACTTTTAAGATCCCAGCCCTGGAAAACACAACTTTAAAAATTCCTGATAGTTCCAGGATTTCCATGACCGTGTGAACCCTGTATTGGTGTCAAACTAATCTCTCAACCCAACTTGCTGCTTCCACCACTGTCTGTCTAGTGTTTGAAACTCAACAGCAGGTAAAACATGAAACAACTTTGCTGTTGTTTCTTCTGTATTCCTGCTGGAGAGAAATACCGTGTTGGATCCATTAGCCCCGAGCAACACTGTACTTCATAAATGTGTTGTTTCCAGGTTTCAGTGCTTTAATGAGACGCCTTCACCATGACGTGGACATTAGTGACGTTAGATTCATAAATCTTCAGTGTGCAAGTCTGCATTTTAAAAACATTTTCACTGCATTTCTTTTTCTGTGTGCGTGTGTGTGTGTGCTTCTCGTGCAGTGAATTATTGCCCGTCAGCTGTGATTGATGGCGTTTGTTTGCCGTGTTAATTTTGCCAGAGTTCTTTGTGCTTGTGCAGAGTGCTTTTTACTGTTCTATCACGTTGGGGACTTTCCGTTGACTTTAAAATGATATTTTGTAATAATAATTAGACTTTCTATCCCTGACCCTACCCCTAAACATAACCATCACAGAAACTTCAGCATTTTTACATTTTTAAGGCATACACAGTTCTTAATTTCTGTCTCCATGATGGATTTTGCTCACTGTTTGATGCTGATGTTTGAAGCCTTCTGGGAAAATCCATTCCTCTCTCTCTGTGGTTAGATATCTCAGATGTTTGCAGTACAATAGCAGGATCTCATCTTAAACATGCATCTCTAGTTGGTAATATACTCTGACAAACTTGTTTATGCCCCTCAATTACCACTGCTGCTCTCTGACTGTTCTTGCATTTAACAGAGGGAAAGGAAAAGAGAGTTCTGTGATGATGCTTCAAAGCATTATTTCCTCTACCACAAACACAACTGAAAACAAATTGTTCAGTTGTGTATGTGGTGGAGGAAATAATGCTTTTGAAGCATCATCATAGAACTCATGTGCTGTCTAACAGAGTTTAAACACACTGAGGAGAGGAGCAGGACTCTTACCTGAAGCAGCCAATAACAGCGCCGGTGGAACGTGGGAATGATGGAGGAGTGGACATAGCAGCCGTATAGACACTGAAACAAAACATAAAGCAAACCAACAGTTAAACACTGAGAAAAAACTATATGAATACTAATTTCAACACTGAGAATAAACTAGGTACAGAAACTATCAGTTAAAAACTGATAACAAACTTCAAATGCTCAGTTAACCAATGGGAATAAACTACACAAACACACCACAACAAACTACAAAAACCATTAAACACTGAGGAGAAAATCTACAAATAAACACACAAACATAAGTTCAACACAGAAAAAAATACACATGCATCATTCAAACACAACCAACTACACAAGCGTCAGTTAAACACCACAAACTACACAAACCATCAGTTAACAACTGAAAATAAACTAAACAAACCATGTTAAACACTGAGAATAAACTACAAAGAACAATAGTTAAACATTGAGAATAAACTACACAAACACACCACAACAAACTACAAAAACCATTAAACACTGAGGAGAAAATCTACAAATAAACTACACAAACCATCAGTTAACAACTGAAAATAAACTAAACAAACCATGTTAAATACTGAGAATAAACTACACAAACATCAGTTAACTGAGAATAAACTAGACAAGCATCAAAGACTGAAAATAAATAACACAAACATCTGTTAAACACCATAACAAACTACACAAACCTTCAGTTAACAACTGAGATTAAACAATACAAAAACAAGTTAAACACTGAAAATAAACAATACAAATCCTCTTTTCAACACTGAGAATAAACTACACAAACCATCACTTAAACACTGAGAATAAAGTACACAAGCATCAGTTAAAAACCACAACAACCTACAGAAGCCAACAGTTAACAACTGAAAATAAACTACAAAACCATATGCTAAATGCTAAAAATAAACTACACAAAACAATAGTTAAACAGTGAGAATAAACTGCACAAACACTGTTTAAAATCTGTGAATAAACTATAACAACACACAATACAAACACCAGTTAAACACAACAACAAATGACACAAACTATTCATCAAAAACTGAGAATAAACTACACAAAACGTTAGTTAAACATTGACAATAAACTACACAAATATCAGTTTAACACTGAGAATAAACCCCACAAGCATCAGTTAAACACTGGGAATAAATAACACAATCATCTGCTACACAAGCCATATACAGTGCATTCATAAAATATTCAGACCCTTTCATATTTTTCACATTTTGTTATCTTGCAGCCTTATGCTAAAATGCTTTAAATTATTTTTTTTCTCATCAGTCTATACTCCATACCCCATAATGACAAAGCAAAAACCAGATTTTTGATAACTTAAGCAATTTTATTACAAAGAAAAAACTGAAATATTACATTGATTGACATACAGTAAGTATTCAGACCCTTAACTCAGTATTTAGTTGAAGCACCTTTGGCAGCGATTACAGCCTGAAATCTTTTTGGGTATGATTCGACAAGCTTTGAACACCTGGATTTGGGGATTTTCTGCCATTCTTCTCTGCAGATCCTCTCAAGCTCTGTCAGGTTGGTTGGGGACCATCGGTGGACAGCCATTTTCAGGTCTCTCCAGAGATGTTTGATTGGGTTCAAGTCCGGGCTCTGGCTGGGCCACTCAAGGACATTCACAGAGTTGTCCCTAAGCCACTCTTGCGTTGTCTTGGCTGTGTGCTTAGGGTCATTGTCATGCTGGAAGGTAAACCTTCGGCCCAGTCTGAGGTCCTGAGCATTCTGGATCAGGTTTTCATTAATGATATCTCTGTATTTTGCTGCATTCAGCTTTCCTTCAACCCTGACCAGTCCCCCAGTCCCTGCTGCTGAAAAGCACAGGTGATGAATGGTGCCTGGTTTCCTCCAGACATGATGCTTGGAATTGAGGCCAAACAGTTCAATCTTTGTTTCATCAGACCAGAGAATCTTGTTTCTCACAGACTGAGAGTCCTTTAGGTGCTTTTTTGTGTCTTGCACTGAGGAGAGGCTTCCGTCAGGCCACTCTGCCATAAAGCCCAGATCGGTGGAATGTTGCAGTGATGGTTGTCCTTCTGCAAGTTTGTCCCATCTCCACGCATGATCTCTGGAGCTCAACCAGAGTGACCATCGGGTTCTTGGTCACCTCTCTTACCAAGGCCCTTCTCCCAATATTGCTCAGTTTGGCCGGGCGGGCAGTTCTAGGAAGAGTACTGGTTATCCCAAACTTCATCCATTTAAGAATTATGGAGGCCACTGCGCTCTTGGGAACCTTTAATGCAGCCGACATTTTTTTGTAGCCTTTCCCAGATCTGTGCCTAGACACAATCCTGTCTCTGAGCTCTGCAGGCAGTTCCTTTGACCTCCTGGCTTGGTTTTTGCTCTGATATGCATTTTCAGCTGTGAGACCTTATATTGACAGGTGTGTGCCTTTCCAAATCATGTCCAAATCAATATTATTTGCCACCGGTGGACTCCAATCAAAGTGTAGAAACATCTCAAAGATGATCCAGAGAAATGGGATGCATTTAAGCTAAATTTCAAGTGTCATAGCAAAGGGTCTGAATACTTATGTGATATTTCAGATTTTTATTTTTAATAAATTTGCAAAGTTATATACAATCTGGTTTTTTCTTTGTCATTATGGGGTATGGAGTGTAGACTGAAATAATTAAAATAAAATATTTTAAAGCATTTTAGCATAAGGCTGCAACATAACAAAATGTGAAAAATGAAGGGGTCTGAATACTTTCTGAATGCACTGTATTAAACACTGAAAACAAACTACACAAACATCAGTTAAACACTCAGAATAAACTACCACAACATTAAACACAACAACAAACTACACATACCATAAGTTAAAAACTGAGAACAAACTACTACACAAACATCAATTAAACACTGGGAATAAATTACACACACATCACTTGTGCACAGAATAAATAACACAAACATCTGTTAAACACCACAACAAACTACACAAACCATAAGTTAAAAACTGAGAATAAACTGCATAATCATCAGTTGAACACCACAAAAATACATAAACATCAGGTAAACACTGATTTATTTTATATTATATGAAATTATATGATAGCATATGATATGATATATATTATATATTATTCATATTTCATATGAATCTCTTTATAAACAGATGAATGGCCCCATTGGGATGTGATCTTTACATACTCACTTTATGTGTGTGTATTTGTGTGGCTGTCATTGCCTCTGTTCCTGTGTATGTGTGTGTGTGTGTGTGTGTGTATATAACTAGTGTCCTTCATAGCTGGTCGATAACTGGAACTGTAAGTCTATTTACAGCACTGAGCTACGAGAGTTGTCTTGGCTTGTATTGTACATTCCAATGGCTGAATTTTACAGGAATGAATGTAATCTCAATGCGCGCACACACTCACACACACACACACACACACACACACACACACACACACACACACACACACACACACACACACACACACACACACACACACACACAGTAATAAGCATAATAAAAAAAAAATGCCACAGGATGTACACTGTCTCGCAATTATAAATTGCATACTGGTACATGTAAAATACACACAAGCATGCTAAACATGCATTAAAACACATGTTTCTCTTATAGTAGCAAATTTGGTCACATTTACCACTGACCCCAACACCCCCCCTCCCCCTTCAGCGGTGTGTGGAGTTGATACGGAGGTGTTTGGTACCAGTGGGAATTATGTAAAGGTGTTTGGTAACTGTGAGATTAGGAGATGACAGCTTCAGAGGGCATTATTTGCCGTCTGGGGCCTTAGACAGATGCCAGGAGGCCACACACTAAGCAATTAAAGCCTAATTACATTCACACGATTAGATCAACGCCACTGTCGTGTCTGAGAGACACTCCTACGCACAGTAATACACACACACACACACACACACACATACACACACACACACACACAGAGACGCCAAGGTGCCTTTCAGTTGGGTATAACTGCACTAAAGTGCAAGCAAATATCTCAATAGGGCTTTTGCATTTTGCAGACTTGGAGGGAGTTTTAATTTTACTGCATGGACTTTTAATAATCATGAACCTCAAACCTCTGAAAATATTATTGACATATCATATGCTGACATTTACAATGACACTGTATGTCAAGGACAACACTGAAATATCCAGGAGGCCTTGTTAAGACTAAAAAGGAGGCTCACACCAAACTCGTTACATTACGATGAGAAATTTCTAGAAAACATACAGTATATAATAAATAACAAGATTTTTCTTGCTCTTATGAAATGAGTACCATGTAGACAATACAAACCATTTATTGAAAGAAATGGGTTAAAACAAGGGCTGTGGGGGGCCTGGGTAGCTCAGTGGTAAAGACGCTGGCTACCACCCCTGGAGCTCGCTAGCTCGCTAGTTCGCTAGTTTGAATCCCAGGGCGTGCTGAGTGACTCCAGCCAGGTCTCCTAAGCAACCAAACTGGCCCGATTGCTAGTGGGGTGCGTGGTGAGTTGAGCATGGTTGCTGCAGTGGATGGCGTGAAGCCTCCACACGCGCTATGTCTCCATGGCAACGCGCTCAACAAGCCACGTGATAAGATGCGCGGGTTGACGGTCTCAGACGCTGAGGCAACTGGGATTCATCCACTGCCACCTGGACTGAGGCAAATCACTACTCCACCATGAGGACTTAAAACACATTGGGAATTGGGCATTCCAAATTGGGAGAAAAAGGGGAATCAATAAAAACATTTTAAACTAATTAATCATAACATTTTTCTGTGATTAATCGCGATTAATCGTGATTAAATTATGATACATGATACATTACAACAAACATTAAAAAACTCATCATAAATATATTTACTTTATACTTTGTCTCAAATAACCTGCAAGAAATTGTATAGTCATCACTTATTTTAGTTTATGTTTTTTTTTTTTTTTGCGTTTTGAGTTAGACACATTTTTACAGGTATTAATCTTTGATACAAGTATCATGCCATAAAATCAGTGGATATGTTATTACAATTTGGATAAATGGGCATTTTCAATTCATATCAAACTTTATTGGCAAGAGAAACTTAAGTGTACATTGCTAATTCATTATTAGACACTATAGCCCTAGTTAAAATATGACACAATATTGATGTCACAACCTTGAGTACATTAGCATATGGCAGCCCGGATTTACATATTAACGACTATTTAGTATTCAACAACTTGGCTTGGGTGTTTTTCGTAACTCATATTACATGCAATGCGGTTAGCCAAACATAAGCAGCCATTTGCATATAGAGGTCTTAAAGGTATAGTAGCATAAACTTTCTGTTTAATTTGAGGGATCAGAGAGAATGTGGAAAATGATCTGGAAAACGAAACTGCAACTGATTTTAGTATTAAAAGTGAACTTAAAAATAAATATAAAATAAAATGCTAAAAAATAAATAAAACATGGCCCCTTTAAATTACACAAAAATAATATAAATATACATCTGGAACACCTGCTATGACATTTTCACCTCTTAAGAGTTTGCATCCATGCATGTGATAACCATCTTATTATTCTATTATAGTCCTAGTTACACATACTGTATTATGGCATAAAATATGAATTGATGTTGATTAAATTCTTAGGGTAAGAGGTAATACATTTTAAAGAATTTGTATTAATTAACTGATTAAACTAATTGAAGTATTTGACATAAACGGACAAGTGAGTTTATATTTTAAATTAAATGGAATGGAATAAGAAATTTTTTTTCCTCATAAACGGTCAAATATGCCCCTGAAAATCAAATCCAGGGTCCATATTTTGCCCCTTAATGTAAAAAGTTAATTTCTGACACTGGATGTTACCAGTCCATAATGGCTTTTTTACTGTCGCAGTGTTCACTGTAAATGTGCACTTGCTACTCTAAAACACTAAGTTGTGCTATAACCATACTATTTCAATAGGTGGTGAAATTTCAATCTCTGAACGCATCAAAGCTCACACTCGCGAGAAGCAGTTTGCTACTGCTAGTGGGAAAAACAGATATACTGTATTACACTACCGTAACAAACATCAACAAACTTGTATACTGGTATGCGTTTAATTAAATGTGTTTAAAGACATTATTTTTACATAACTTTTTGCATTTTGTACATTTACAATTTTTTACATTTACTACATCTACTATTCAACTTTCAACAAGAAAACTTTGTGCTCTTTGTGCCTAGTGCTCTTATGGACATCTTTCTACATATATGCATTTTACATCCTATAGCTCAACTGGTAGAACACTGCACTAGAAACACCAAGGATATGGGTTTGATTCCCATGGAATGCATGTACTGATAAAATGTATGCCTTGAATGCAATCAATGAAGTTGCTATGTGAAAAAAAATCTGCCATATGCACAAATGTAACTGTATAATTTTACCTTTTCATTTTGAGTCTATTGTCCACTGAACCTAGTGTAGCACACACCAGCACTTCACAGAATTTGTCTAACTACTCACGCTCTATACTGCTATCTAAAGCTGCTGACAGAAATAGAATGCCAAGTAGTGTTGTACAGAACCAGCTGAACAAGTCAGTGTATTTGAAGCATAAAAAGAGTTGATCTAAATCTGCTTTATCCGTCTGAACTTTAACCTAAAGTTTCACTTAAATAAATCATCAAACTGTCCTCATATCAGCACCAAATGACCATGAGCATGCACAGATAACGGCAGGATGAGAGGATGCTGCGTCTGCAGAAATCAGGGGCTAAAACGACACTCTGAAAAACACCGGCACGGGCGGTTCACCAAAAAAACCAATGCTGTGGTTTGACGCTGATCAGCGGAGACAGATCACAGAGAAATTGATGGGAGCAGGCCGTACCGACACACATGTGTGTGTGTGCTGGTCATGTCTCCGCCTGAGTAAAGACATGCTGTCCGTGGATGTTAATGGCGATCCGTCGTCAGGGCTGGGCGAGGGCCAAAGGCATTAAGCGGAATCGAATTCCTCCAAACTAGCTTTAATCAGCAGGTTTTTAAGGTTAGAATTACTCTCTCTCTTGCAGAGCCAAGGTTAAACCACATGCAAGAGTCAGTCGCTGAGAAAAGGGGGATGATGTCATGGCTGTATGCGTGCAGCATGAAGAGTTAGGAATACTGATGCGTATTGACGTTTGTATTTTTGGATTGCCGGATCTTTTATGCACCCTGTGCTGACACCCAATAAGGCAGTCACACCAGATTTTAAAGGGATAGTTCACTCTAAATGAAAATACAATAGAAGTGTAAGCCTCAGTCAACATTCATACATGAATACAATGTACACAGTGAAAAGCATACAGCTTAGACGTTTGTATTCTTTGTATTGAGCCAAGAGGTAAATCAATGACGTTAAGATCCTCCAACGGTCAACCATCGTTTTCGTCCACAGGATCACACGAGAAATGGCATGTAGCGTGCGAATGCCTATGTGCCCTGAAATCAACCCCAATCAGTCGAATTACTGACAAGCGCCACCAGACATTTTGAAAATGAAAACTTTTGGCAACTCTTCAACCTGTAAACCCACTTCATCAGGTAATTACTCTTAGATATCAACACCAATGATATCTATAGAGCTACCGCTACACTGGAAGTTCAAAGACGAAATCTTCAAGATGGCTGTGCGCTTGTTTCTGGCGCATAAGGTGAATACTCCCAAAAACCAATGGCTATATAAAGAGAGGGAATTAAAGGGAGAAAGCCAGAGGCAGTCTGCTCATGTAAACACTTCTCTTATTTGAAAAAGAACTGTCCGTTTCCTTAGGACACAAGTCCAGAAAACCTTTGCTTACAACAATCATTTTATTCTAAAGAAATAGCATTCAAGCCTCAAGCGCTGAACACTTGCATTGAAAACATCCTCTGGCTAAAAGTCCTTCAGTCTGTCAAGAGCGCCTCTCCTTTATCTAATCGTACAGATGCTCTCCTCTCTTCCCGTTCCCTCCTTCTTTCTCTTATCTCCCCAGCTGAGGGTGGATTTTTATCAGGTGCCGATAAGGGTCATCCTAAGGCGGGTGTGATTTGAGGCAATGGAATGGGCGAGGCAGAGCCATTGAGAGTCTGAAGAGGCACCAAACCAAATCCCCGCTGATTGTGCTGACATACAGTTAGCACCTGAGGGAGCCAATACTCAAGAGGAGACTACTGATGAAGAAGGACAGATACACTCTTCTGTCTCTCTTTCTCCTCTACGCCCCTAAAGGAAAAAGGCACAAGTTTCTTTTCATGGTCAATACCAATTCGAACTTGCAAATGTCCCCAGGACAGGTAGCCACAGCGAGGCTTTGTAAAGCAGTGTGGGAATTTCCTCTTGGGACAACAAAGGGTCATTTCAACAGTCCGGTTGAACTGTTTTATCTTTTGTGGAAATGATGAGCTACTGTAAATTAATGGAAAAACATATATAATACATTATTTTATCGGCTCCAACGTGTTTACCTTCCCATGTGGCGTGACCGGAAATGTGTTGCATCAGCAGCATGGGAGACCAGGGATCAGATCCCGTGTTGAAACGAAGTAATTGCGTCCACATAATCAATGATAAGCGCGAATCAGAGGTTGCATTTTTCCCCCTAACATGAAATTTTTACTCCACTGATGGTTAAGTTGAGGTTCACAACTAGCTTTTGGTGCCCCTCCATGAACAATACACCTGGAAAATGGAGCTCACACGTGTCAGTATGGGCAACAACACTTGCCGCTTTGACCACTGGGGACAGTGTTTCACATTTCGAGCACAGACCGAATTTAGCAAAAGAAGTCAACCTACTGTCTCTGATTTCACTGTGAGATCAGTCCATATGAGGTGGCGAAATTGAAAGATATTGTAGGACTTGGCTTGTACGAAAAGGTATGACTTTTATTCCCGAAAAAACCAATCAACAAACAGAATTTCAAATCGATACAATACAGGCATCAAATTTTAGCTAGTCTTCAATCCAACACTTTATTTTAAGAAAGGAAACGTCATTGAAAAAATGTGGTTACTCAATCCATACAGTATTTATGCAATACAAACAACTGATGTATGTCAATAATCTGTAATACATTTCCCTCTTCTCGTTCCAAACACTATGTTTACTTTTTTCTGTGGTACACAAAATGTATTTTCCTTTTAAAATCATGGTTAGGTTTAGAATTTGGATAAAGTTTGGATAAGGATAGGTTAGACTTCAGAATAAAAAATAAAAAATGTTTTATTGATTCTACGAGAGTAAAAGTTGTACATTTTTGTATGAGCAAACTCATAAAATTTCTTATGATTTAGCCATCTCTTACTACTATTATGAATTTGTCATGAGGCCAGGTTGGAAAAATCAGCCTTATGCTATTATTATACATAGCTATTGTTATGTAAAATTTAAACATACATTTTTGCACATTTGGACAGACATTGAAACATACAATATGGACGTACTGACCATATATATATTAGTATAGCTAAATTTGTACTATTTTGTAGACATTTATATTATAAACTTATTTTTATAGTTGCATTTTTACTATTTTTTAGACATCTTAGATCCCTTAACCATACCCCTACCCCCCAAAATAACCACTTTTTAACTATATTAGAAAATGTAACAGATCACGCTGTTAATGTACACCATGCAAGTCAATACATTTTGTCTGGTAAACCAGTTTTTAAGGGTTGGTTCACCCAATAATTTTACAGTCATCATTCACTCACTCTTAACTATAACTTTCTTTCTTCGTGTTCAAAATATGTATAGCAGAATGTTCAAGCCACTCTTTTCTATAGAACAAAAGCAGACAGTGACCACAGGCTGTCAAGCTTGGAAAAGGACAAAAAAGCACCATAAAAGTTACATAAATGTAGTTTAAATTAAATGATTCTTTCGTTTTTTCGTCTGTTCTTCACACAAAACTCATTTAACTACATTTATGGTGCTTTTTTGTCCTGTATGAAGCTTGACAGACTGAGGTCACAACATGCTTTTGCTGTATAAAACAGCAGCTTGGACATTCTTCAAAAGTTCTTCTATTTGTGTTCATGGAAGTAAGACGTTATATGGTTTTGGAACAAAGAAATGTGAGTGAGTAAACGATGACAGAACTTTGAATTCCTTTAAGCCTAATCTTAGTCTGAAACAAACTTCCAGTGGAGAATCATCATACAATGCGAATAAGACTGCAGAACATGGCTTGGTTAATGTGGAAATGGTGATTTAGGGATTCTGTAGTGCTTTGCACTGCAAAAATGTTTTTTATGAAGCCACTAGCTTCACTCCTGACCCCTCACGTCCCAGCAGCCATTAATAATGCAAACGTACCTAGATGAGAATGTCGCCAATGGTGTAGGAGAATTACTTATAGATGGACATTAGCACAGGAAATAGAGCAGAGGACGAGGCAGAATCGTCTTTACGGTAAAGGTCAGTGGTCTTCCACATTCTGTCACTTCCTGTGAGAGTGTACCCTGCTCACCTCACAGACCTTGACCTCCAGGATCATCATCGACCGCGTAGAATCTTGCTTTGTTTGCGCAGGCTCGAAAGCACTTCATCCTAAGATCATATGAGTATCTGGGGCTGACAGAAGCCCTCGAGAGTTTATGTGCCTAACGCCGTTAAAGAGAAGGAAATGGTGCCAATCCTTTTTCCCAGGGCCTGAGCTTCAGGTGGCCAATAAGGAAAAGCTCTTCTTAAATTCAGTTCAGCTATAAATCACAATTAACACATTCACAGGTCTGACCCCTAAATGATCTGTCTGCCGGCTAATATTCCCACAGCTCCGGCTGAAGGAGGGGACGGGACAAGAGCGCAGCCTGGAAAAAGAACAACTGAGCGGGAAAAGTAGGACGAGGGAATGATGAAGTGTGGAAATTGAGGAAAAGGGCATTAAAGAAAGAAAAAGAGAGAGCATAAAAAATTAAAGAGCAAGCGGAACAAAAGAGAACAGAGTTAGGGGCCGTTCGCACAGGAAGCATCCTGCGATTCCATCTTGGCTATTTTACAATCTTTGGTTTAATTACATGCACATCACTCTGATGTCTTTGGGAATTGTCTTGCTGTTTCTTTAGTGTACCGCAACATGAACATTGTGCTTTTTGAAGCACTATTTCAAGGTCAAAGTTGTTCAATATTAAAAAATATATCTTGATGTAGGGGCCATTCACACAAGATGCATTTTTGCATTTCGTCAGACAAAATATATATATATATATATTTTTGTCATTATTAACCCACCCTCATTTTGTTCCAAATCAGTATGACTTTCTATCTTTAAGAAACACAAAAGGTGCATTTCTTTAGAAGTTTGAACTATTCATTTAATTGTTGGTCTACGTACTCATGCCTAAGGCAAATGTCTGTGTTAGGGATGTGCCCAAAGCCGAACACCTTATTCGGAAAGGCACGGATAATGACTTCAAAACGAACAACAGATTCATCCGAATAATATAAAACATATTAGTTTCACTAATTATCCAGAAAACACAAGGATAAAGCAACATTTTAAATAAACATATCCAAAATTACAAAAAATGTATGCATATGTGCAGCCAATTTTTCTAAAGTGTAAACCGTTGTGATTTCAGATCGGATGGGCGCGTTCTCAGCTCCGTTTGCGGTCTCTGTTAATTGTGTGTGTCTGGAGCTTCTCAAGTGTAGCATTAACTAAGATACGACATCATATACACTTTCCACTTCTTGAAATGTCTATGTTAATGTATCACAGGATTCACACATGATTTTCATGTATTTATTTATAGCCTAAACCTGAGCGCAATGTTAAATTCCTGACCTGAAGTGATTTCACGTCGGAGCTCATCTAGCTGTCTCTTAAAGTTGACCACATTTATATTCACATCAGCGATTAAGGTAATTAACTGGTTAAGACTTTATTCCAAAAAAATGCTCCATAAAGGTTTAAATGCTCCATAGAGTATTCATCTATTCAGAATATTCCTCCTTATGTAAAATGAAGATACTGAAACATGCTTTTCTTCTTATTTAAACTGTGCTAAATTTGAGAATGTTAAGTGTTCTTGAACTCTGGTAAGGTGCTGTATAAATTTAACATTATTGTTGATAGACTTATGGAACTTTCACCTGATTGTAGACTATATTGATTTTATTTTAATTTCTTTTAATGTTTGAATTTGTATTTTTTATTCACTGCAAAAATGTGTGCTTGACATTTAACAATTTGCTTGACACCTGCCTCCAGAATAATGTTGTTATACAAGAAAAGACGAACGGAAATTCTGTTTCATGCAGATATTAATATCAGAAATAACAGGAGAAACCACAACATATTCCACAGTTAATGTGGCCAACAAATTCAGCTTCATCTGGTAAGAAAAAAAAAAGGATAAAATAATATTTTTTTAAATAATAATTGTAAATTATTATTATTATTATTATTAGGCTATTATTATGAAAAGGCATACGCAAGGCATATTTTATTAATAGAAACTATAAATGTAAGAGTAATACTTAAAAATGGGCTTTCATTTAGTTTTCCGTAAACGCACTTCCGGTTTAAGCCCCGCCCACACCCGGTTCTATCTGAATACAGAGACAGATACAGATAATTTTGTCATATGAACAGATACAAATATAGATACAGATAATGGCTCCGCTGCACACCCCTTGTCTGTGTTTTAATTTCTCATAGCACGAGCTGCACGTTTTAAAGACAGCAAGTCAAGTTAAAAGGAGTTAATCTTTACTTGTCAAGACCTCTTGTGTTCTGTCAAGGTCCCTTTTCAAGGCAAGTCAGTCCATTCGGCAGACTTGTTTAGAACGCTCCTTGACAGCTATTTTCTATGGATACAAGTGCCATTAAAGTACAGCTCCTATCTACTTGAATGGGGAAAAATGGAAATCTCCAAAAATGTTGGTCAAGATCAAGATCAAAGAACATTTTTCAAATTAGCAGTTAAATCTGACAACAATCGCTTCATAAATTGTTCTTCTTTAGCTCAGATCATGCAAAAAAAAAAAAATAAAAAAATAATAATAATAATAATAATAATAATTCTGTCTGGCCAGTTAATGAACATGCATGTTCTCGAGTTAAATGACAGGTGATGTCTGAAAGGTGATTGGCTCTTTTACTTTTGAGGCAGGAATTCCTTTTCTACATCCGCCATATTGGGTGTTCTAATTTCTCCCATTAATTTTTAATACAAGTGGTCTGTCTCAGGCTAAATAGTCTCTGGCTCCTTCAAGCTGATTTGAATGCAGTATGAATGGCCCCTCACTGTATGCACACAAATATCCTACTTGTTTTATCTTCTCTACACCAAATGTGTCCAACATCGCTTGAGGCTACATACCTGTACATGCGAGGAATCGAAGCTGCACGTTATCTAAGAATACATTCACTAGAACGGACCAAGCTTTGAGCTTGATAGCGAACTTCAGCAACATGCAAATAAAATCAGTTTAAAATAAAGTAGGAAAATTATTGGTATAAAATTAACTTTGCATAGGTTGTTTTGGAATTAAAAATAATTGTAATTAATTTACACATAGTTTATGTTTAGCTAAAACTGCTTATACATATTACAGAGCACCTTAGAGGACATTGAGGACATTTATTTTCTAATATAGTTTTGTGTTCTCTTGCAGTAGTATGCATTCCTTCGCAATAGTTTTACATTCCCTCACAAAAAGTTTTGCGTTCCGTCGCAATACCTAAATCCATCCTGTAAGAAAATTAACCATGGTTTTACTACAGTAACCGTAGTTTTGCTATGGTATTTGTCGTAAAACCATTACCACAAAATTGACCATGGTTTAACAGTTTTAATATTTTAACGATGATATTCGTGATAAAACTGATACAGGAAAACATATGGTAATAAAAATGATATAATATTGCGAAGGAACGCAAAACTTCAAAATCATAACAACATAGTTAGAAACAAAAGATGACTTTAGTAGGACAGAGACCAGTGACATAACAAGCTGGCATAGATATAATGGTCAGAAGTTATTTGAACATACCACATGCTGTAACAGTTAAAACATTCATTTTAATCGTAAAAATATCATACATAAAATATCATGAAATATCATAAAAATCATACACATGATTTGCAAGTAAAAATATAGAAACAGGAAGTCCATCAACTGAAGGAGCTCAGACAGACATGCTAAAAGTGTGTGTGTGTGTGTGTGTTTGTGTTTATGAAGGAGTATGTTGCCCGAACGTTAACAGGTTCTTGCCAGTTGTGGGACATAAAGAGAGAGAGAGAGAGGAACTGAAAGCTGCATATTTCATATAGCGTAAGAGGAATGGATAGAAAACACAATTTCTTTGGGCAGGGGCTCAGCGCTGATAAAAAAGCTATTTGTATTCCACAGTCATTCGGAGAATTTGGCCTGTTTGGCGGCTGCATATTTGTAAACACAGGCTCTTCGGAGCTACTTAATCTTTCAGTACACAACTGCCGACTATGCCATGAAAAAATATATATAAAATAATTTTTTAAAAAAAACATTTGGTGGAGAAAGTTATATACATGTTGCATAGTAAAATTGCTTATATATTCTCTCTAGCTTTGATATACGACGGAGAACCATGCTGTGATGACCACGATCTAGACAAAAAAAACAACACACTACCTTCATAAAGAAGATGATTTTGTTTAACTGACATACTCTTTCATGATGTGTCTGGGATCAGTAAGCATGAGAGAACATACACACACACACACACACACACACACACACACACACACACACGCACGCACGCACACGCACACGGGCAGGATTGCATACTTATTTCTAGGTAATTGCACACACACTCACACTTTAGGTCAGTGTGTTTGTGGGTAATGGCTTGCATGGTTAGTGGGGCGTGATCAAGCCAATCAGAGCTCCACCTGTCAGCGGGTATCTCTCTGGCCCTTGGGTACGGCCCCCAGATGCTCACTTCTCACGCATACACACCAGTTAAACCTTACACATACACATAAACAACAGTAAGCCAGCCAGCCAGACACGCACACGCAGCCAGACTAAAGTACTGATGAATACAGACCATCGTCTAACATGATGTACATGTTGTGTTATGTCTCATGATGTTTCCGTAAAAATTTCTTAAGAGACATATAAGTGCACTTAAATGAGACAATTGCTGACATACAGCAATGTGGATAGTATAGCTCGGATATATTTGGTATTTATAATATAAAGTATAAAGTAATATCAATAGAAAATTATAATATAAATATATAAGTAAGCATTTAATAATATAATTATGTTCAGTATTTATATATAATATTTATATTAGGGCTGTCGATTTAACGAGTTAATTCGGTGTGATAAATTGTATAAAAAATAACCTGTTAAACAAATGAAAGCAATTAATCATGTCCCCGGACCGTAATATGGGATATATGTACCATCGAAGCAATTCAAGTTTTAAGTACCACCTGTTTTCAGCAGGGGGCAGTAAGCGGATCTCCAGCTGTACAGGCAACCACGCAGCTGTGCAGAGAACAAACCACACTCAGTTTTGCTTGACATGAGAATGTGTTCTTGCATTCAGGCAAGCAATTCCGAAAGCAGGCATGGCAAATCTGAGCACAATTTGAGAAATTGTTGAGATCTTTAGTATCTAGAGGAAACTACCACCCCTGGAGTCGCGAGTTCAAATCCAGGGTGTGCTGAGTGACTCCAGCCAGGTCTCCTAAGCAACCAAATTGGCCTGGTTGCTATGGAGGGTAGAGTCACATGGGGTAACCTCCTAGTGGTCGCGATTAGTGGTTCTCGCTCTCAATGGGGCGTGTGGTAAGTTGTGCGTGGATCGCGGAGAGTAGCATGAGCCTCCACATGCTGTGAGTCTCTGCGGTGTCATGCACGACGAGCCATGTGATAAGATGCGTGTATTGACGGTCTCAGAAGCAGAGGCAACTGAGACTTGTCCACTGCCACTCGGATTGAGGTAAGTAACCGCGCCACCACGAGGACCTACTAAGTAGTGGGAATTGGGCATTTCAAATTGAGAGAAAATGGGATCAAAAATAAAGAATATTTAAATAAATAAATAAATAAAATTAAAATATCTTCTTAGCAATTTTTCTTTCCTATGGGCACATCCACATTGGTTATCTTGTCTGTACACAAACTCAGACATTCAGGGGAAAAAACTGCTTCTATGGCAACACAAGTTCCATAAACAATGCAACTTTTTCTTTTAAACCTCCACTAATGAACATCACCATCAAACAAAACATGAAAAACACTCCAAGACAAAAAAAAAACAAAAAAACATGAGCAAGTATCAAAGTGTTTCTTGGACAATATAGGAAGACAGCCTAATTAAAAACAAACATGATTCTGACAGCGGAGGACAAACGCGTGAATGGGGCCTCATCGATCTATGCTGCTGCCAAGTTTCAGCGAAACTGTTGGAAAAGAGACAGCAGGAAATCTAAGAACAAGAAAAAATTGAATGCGATGAGAAAAAGTGCCTGCTTTCCACACAGTGACACGAGGGATTACATCCAACCCCTTTCAGATGAGCCACGCAGGAAATTCTCTTGTATTCTCAGCTTCCTCTCTGCTTTGCATGACAATGTGGCGGCTATCTAATCAAAACCAAACAGCGGTGGGGAGAGCGAGAGCGAGCAGAATACCTGCTTTCGAAATTAAGGCCGATGTGAGGAGGCAAAACCGAGGAAAAAATAGCAGGTATGAGAAGAAAACAGAGCAGAAGAGCCGACGCTGAAACCTCATAGGTGTATCCATTCTCCTCTGAAGTTTCACAGATTTTTAGGAAAATTAGTTCCAAACTCTTAATTTTATCCTCTAAAATGCTAAGTAGGTAGATGCATTTATTGAAAGTGACTTCAGGGGCATTCAAACAGAACACATTCTTGCATCCAAAAACAGCAAGACAGAGCACAACGGAATGGACGTTTTTTTAATGTTAAGCCTATACAAATTATTTGTATTTTGAGCTGTGGCGTGAAATCGCTGGCTTATGTCGTTCATCCTTGAGTCGTTACGTCATGTCCATAAAGACAGGAAAGAAGTACAGGCTGTCACGTGTTCCGGCAGGAGAAAATACGCCCAGTCAGTCACTGTCATGCTGTTCAGGACAGCATCGCTGCAGTCTGGATAGATGTATATCTGTTATCTGTTTGGCGTAGTTGTTTACATGCTATAATGCTTGGATGTGTTTTCTGGTAGGGCTGTTGAAGCTTATATTGGTTGTCATGCTTTTATGAATCGAACATTACTCACGTGTTAACCGATCGTGATGTATCTACGTTGTCGGGGGAAAGTTACTGTAACATGTTTACAAATATGTATGACTTCTAAAATTGACTTTCTGTAATTGTTATATTGCATATTTAGGCATATTATTATCATGTTTAATACAGTACATTTTATCCTTATCATTACTGAATCCTCGTTTTATTTTTTTAAGTTTACGGTGTTATTGTGTGCATTGCATAGACATACTATTGTAATATTACTGTTCATTTGCCTTATCAACTGAGGCTGTACAATATAATATAAAAATACTAAAGTGTTCTATTGAACTCATATCAAGAGTTTCACCTATTAAATTGATACGTGTAGTACAATACAAACATTAATAGTAGATAAAACACTTGAATAATCATATTAAAATATGCTGTTAACTGGTGGTGGTTTGTTATCAATGTAAAAGCGCTTTGAGTGTGGTTTCAGAAAAGCACTACACGTGTAAAATTCATTCATTCATTCAAAATATGTCAATAAGAGTGGTTTTTTTTATCTTCATCAAAGCAAGTGATATTTCAGTTTTAAATGTTTAACATAACATCAACATGAAAATAGCACATTATGACTCCAGCTCTGAGTATCTCCCAGTCATGATCACACACAGGTGATGTCCAGGTATGCTCACATCATGAGATTCATCTGCTAGAAGAGCAGTGCCGAAACACGACTGACGTAAAGTGTTCTTCTGCAAATTGCTTGCAATTTTAAGTTTCAACCACAGATGTCGCTAGAGAGCACAAAGTTATGTAATGCAGCTTTAAACAACATAAAATGCTGCTGAGGTTCTATACTTTTTTTCTAAAAATCCCCTTAGAGAACAGGGGCATGCAATAAATTTAGCTTTCCCTCGCAATAGTTTGCAGTCTGTCGCAAATAGCTTTGCATTCCCTCAAAATACGTTTTGTGTTCTCTCGCAACTGTTTGCATTCCCTCACAATACGTTTGGCATTCCTTCACAATAAGTTCTGTGTTCCTCCACATGTAAGTTTTGCGTTCCCTTGCATTAAGTTTGCGGTCCCTTAAACTAAGTTTTGCATTATCAAAATACGTTTTGCATACCCTTGCAATATGTTTTTTTTTGTGTGTTTTTTGTTCCCTCACAATAGTTTGCATTCTCTCACAAAAACGTTTTGCATTCCCTCTGAATAAATTTGCGTTCCCTCAAAATAGTTTTCGATTCTGACAATAAGTTTTGCGTTCCTTTTCAATAGTTTTGCATTCCCTCACAATAAGTTTTGTGTTCTCTTGCAACAGATTGCATTGCCTCACAAGAGTTTTGCGTTCCCTTGCATTTAAGTTTTGCGTTTCCTCCCAATACGTATTCTGTTCCCTTGCAATAGTTTTGCGTTCCCTCGCAATATGTTTTGTTCCCTTGGAATTGTTATGTGTTCCCTCGCAATAAATTTTGCCTTCACTTTAAATAGTTTTGTGTTCCCTCTCAATAATTGTTGCATTGCCTTGCAAGAGTTTTGTGTTCCCTCGCATTTAAGTTTTGTGTTTCCTCGCAATAATGTTGGCATTCTCTCGCAATAGTTTGCAGTCCTTCGAACGTAAGTTTTGCATTCCCTTTCAGTATTTTTGTGTTTCCTCACAATACATTTTCTGTTCCCTTGCAATAGTTTTGCATTCCCTTACAATAAGTTTTGTTCCCTTGCAATAGTTATGCGTTCCCTCACAATAAGTTTTGCATTCCCTCACAAAAGTTTTGCTTTCCCTTTCCCTGCATTTGCATTCAATACATGTTGTCTTCCCTCGCAATAGTTTTGCATTCCCTCGCATATAAGTTTTGTGTTTCCTTGCAATAGTTTTGTATTCTTTCACAATAAGTTTTGAATTCCCTTGCATATAAAATTTGCGTTCCTTCACAGTAAGTTTTGTGTTCCCTCACAATCAGTTTTGTTCCTTAGCAACAGTTTTACATTCTCTAACAAAATGTTTTACATTCCCTTGCAATTATTTTGGGCTTCCATGCAATAGATGTATCCATCCTTTATGAAAATTAACCATGGTTTTATCCTCAGATATCTTGGCTTAAATATGGTTACTGTAATAAAACCATGGCAAATTTTGTGCTTTCACAGCAAATACCATAGTTGAAATATAGTTACTGTAGTAAAACCATGATTAATTTCCATAAGGCACAGATAAAGCTATTGCGAGGCAACCCAAAACTGTTGTTAGGGAACGCAAAGCTATTGCAGAAGATAAGTTCCCTCTTTAAGGGGCTCCATAGTTTTCAACCATAAGAGCAAATATACTAAAATTTAAATTAGTCTCACTGCCAATTCCTTGGGCAAAAGTGTATTTTGAATAATTAAAGATAATAATGTTAAGATTGCGACTTGGTTAGTACAAGCTGCTTGATAGCTTGATTTTGCCGTTTGCCACACCTGATTCTGATACTGTTAAAGACAAAATCTACTGATGTGGAACAACCACAGAGATATAGCAAAGTAATTATTTTTGAGGGAGATAGTCCCTGTATCACTAATAAATCTGTCTTATAGGCTAGTGGGCAAAACGCCTGTGTGTGTGTAATACAAGATGTGTTCATTAAGAGTGCCATAGGAATTAAAAACTGAACAAAAGCAGCTTTTGACCATTAACCTCATGACGGCACCTCAAGTTGGCGTATGTGGGTCATATTTGAAGGAGCCACATTTCTGCCAGAACAAACAGATGGAGAGAGAAGGACAGCCAGGGTTGGAGGACAAAAAGGAGGGGCAAAGGAATGAAAGCGAGAGAAAAAGCGAGATGATGTTGTTGGTCAATAGAGAGATCTGCAAATATGTATTCTAACTATTCAAACTAATGAAGTTTTTCATTCTTGTCAGCTGTGTGATGATGTCGTTAGATAGTGGGGAACGGAAATCAGCATGTCTGTATCTGTACATGCTTAATTTAATACTTAGGGTTAGAGGTTTGTTCAAATCCCCAATCGTAAGTGTAAGCAATAGCAATAATGATGCTTGCCTTAGGAAACACCACTAATAATGCAGTGCATCAATGAATCTAAGTGTGCATATGTGTGTGTAAACAGCTCATTTCCCAGTCGCTAAATATACAGTTTGGTGGCCGACCTTGAACAAAGACACCCTCAGCATTCTCTCTTTCTCACTCTCTCTTTGTGCTAGCCTCTCCCATTGGTTAACAAATGAGCCCTTTCCCAGAGGATTCAGCCGTCCGTCTCATGTCACCTAACGCCCATCTCTAGTTTGGCCCCCTGCCATCCGGCACTTTCATTACCCCCATAGGGACCAGAACCGAGTGGCTGTAAGTTGCTTTGTTCTCGGGCGAGGAAGGGTAACAGCCAGAGGCGATTTGACCACACTTAGAGATGCCTGTCAGAATGATCCGCTCACAATCACATCACCAATATAGCAGGATCCAGGCCAAACACTGAGCGTCTTAACAGTGTGAGCGTTTCTAAACATATTTATGTAAATGGAATTCTCCATCAGATGTTTTTGCATCAGTTCAAGCATGAACATTGTCCCCTCTAGTAATACTGAAACGGGTTCTGGTCCTGTGGGAACCAGGAAGTAATCACATTCACATAAACAATGGTGAGCGCGATTCTGAGGCTGCATTGTCACTCTAAAATTGCATTTTTACTCCACTTACGTTTAGGTTTAGGGATGGGATTTGGGTGTGGGTTAGGTAGAGTTCATAAAGTATGCATTCCTGTTGACTAAATTACATGATTTACAACTAAAAATACAACTCGCTTTAGGCTCCACCCAGTGGACATTTCACCCGGAAACTTGAGCTCACATGTGCCCATAAATTCAGCAACACTTCCACTTCGGCCACTGGGGGGGCGGTAATCCAATTTTAGTAAGCATAGACCGATTTCAGCAGCTGAACTTTCAACCTACTGTCACCGAATTCTGAACTATCTGTTTACCAAAGAGAAATTATGACCACAGAACCATGATACAAACAAAATTGTGACAAATTTTAAACAGCTAGAACCCTGCTATATTTCACTCGCTTTTTAAAATCTCCAGCTTTGCAGAGCACCTGTTTTTGTATTCCACCTGCGGAAAAGCCTGTACCGTAGGTCTCCAGCTTATGAGTCTTAGAATGAAAACGTATGACTTGTTATGTCACCTCAGGGATTGCTCGCTGGCCTACATTTTAATATCAACGGCATTTAGAGGACAAACAAGGGCATATTTACAAATACACAAACATACGGCTGTTCGTAGAATATACAAATCTAAAGATAAATTGCACAAACAATTTTTTCCATATTTTATAGACACACGCACTCACTCTCACACACACACACGCACACACACACACACACACATTTTGAGTTCTATGTGGAGTGTGAAACACACACACACACACACACACACACACACACACACACACAATGTCAGTAGCAAGGGATGGGGACATTAATTGGACTGGGCCTGGTGGGTCCTCAGGCTGCCTTCCAGGGTCTCGGCCTGTCTTAGCGCTGATCTGTAATGAGCCAATTATCCGGCTCTGGCCCGGCCCGGCCCCCTTTATAAACTGTTGTTTACTCCAATTAATTATTAACACACCTGCAGTTCTGGTGTGAATCAAATCAGAATAGACTCCAGGTTAAGGGGTCCCTGAAGTGGGGACCTTAATAAAATGTAGTGCTTGTCAGGGTAAACTCGTTCTTCACAGAAGAGAAAGAGGCCAGGCCAGATGGTTCTCTTTCACTCTCTATTTTTTTTTTCTTTTGTCCCTACCTCACACTTTTTTACCGGCAACCAACTCAATCAACCAAAACAATTCTGTTGCATTTTCGTACTTGTGCATTAAGGCCAAAACATACTCTACGCACGCGCATCCAGACGCTTGTTGCATTCGCAAACACGTGTTGCATTCTCAACGTTGCCACAAGGGGCGCTATGGTGGATATTAGTATGAATTGCCTGCAACTATGGTAGGCTTTCTTTTTCAATTCAGCTACTGCCGTGGCAGAGCAACTTACTGAGAAAGTAAGTTACAGTCAATATATTTATTAAAAACTCCCCTGAATAATAATGTATTCAGTTTTATGGCACAGACAAGAACACACGTTATGCATGTTCAACTGGGCCATGTGTTAGCGATGCGTTGGTCAAGTGCGTGTCGCATTTGCGTGCGTGTACTTGCCTAAAGTATGTGTCTGCCTTAAGCGATGAGTTGTCTGACTGATTGTGGCCAATACGTGCGATTTTGATTCTTACAGATACACAAACAAATTATTCAGAATGTTTTGTAAATTGAAGCATTCAGACCACTTTGCAGACATGGCAACACTGCAGGGAAATGTATCGGAGTAAAAGTATTTGAAACATTTGCTTTTTGTAATGTTAAATAAAACTGAGTAAAAATAGTAATATTTCAAAACTCTACTCTACTTTGGTACTACACACCTCTGAGCATATGTTTATGAACCGGACAGGAAATCGGTACGGCGACAAAGTAAATGTAATTTCCGTGAATATGTTTATTCAAGTTTTTGTGTGGAAATAAAGAAAAATGCATTTCTGTCTGAGATAACCTCTCTCTTCTAAATATCTACTGCTTTATTTTCTCCTCTCTATTTACTGTGCTGTAAATAGTTCGGAAAATAGTTCCAAAAACACACATCTTCCTCTCTCCTTTATCTGCCTCTCTCTTTATACCTCAGGCTCTTGTTTTTTAATGGCAAATTGTGTCTGGGGTAATTACTCTCAAAGCAGAGAAAAGTTGCAAAAGAGACACAAGAGAAAGAGAGAGACAGAGAGAGAAAGAAAGAGAGAGATACACAGAGAGAGAGAGAGAGAGAGAGAGAGAGAGAGAAAGAGAGACAACTGCTGTGGAATGTTGATATGACAATGTCACCTTGCCACTCTCAAGCTGAACACTGAGTCGGCAAGACGGAGAGAGAGATAGAGAGATGGGAATTTTGAGGAGAGAGAGGAAGGTTATGGGTTCTGAGAGCACGGAGGTGAAGGTGTGTGTGTTCTTGACGGGAGGGGTGTTTGTGGAGCTGTGTGTCACACTGGTTACCAGGGGTGTGCAGCGAAGCCATTATCTATATCTGTATTTGTATCTGTTCATATGACAAAATTATCTGTATCTGTCTCTGTATTCGGATAGAACCAGGTGTGGGAGGGGCTTAAACCGGAAGTGCATTAAAACTAAATGAAACACTCTTTTTAAAATGTTACTCTTACGTTTATAGTTTCTATTAATAAAATATGCCTTGTGTATGCCTTTTCATAATAATAGCCTAATAATAATAATTATTATTATTATAATTTTACGATTATTTAATTTAATAATAATTAAAACAAAATTCTTACCAGATGAAGCTGAATTTGTTGGCCACATTAACTGTGGAATATGTTGTGGTTTCTCCTGTTATTTCTGATATTAATATCTGCATGAAACAAAATTTTCGTTCATCTTTTCATGTATAACAACATTATTCTGGAGGCAGGTGTCAAGCAAAATGTGAAATGTCAAGCACACATTTTGCAGTGAATAATAAATACAAATTCAAACATTAAAATAAATATAATAAATCAATATAGCCTACAAACAGGTGAAAGTCCCATAAATCAATCAGGAATTTTTTACGAGAAGAAACCATTATTTAGTTAAATAATAATAATTTTAAATGTATAAAGCACCTTTTCAGAGCTCAAGAACACTTAACATTCTAAAATTTAGCACAATTTAAACAAAAAAATAAATAAATAAATAAATAAAACAAGAAGAAAAAAATACAGAGCAAGTTTCAGTTTCTTTGTTTTACATAAGCAGGAATATTCCGAATAGATGAATACTTTATGGAGCATTTGAACTTTTTTCGGAATAAAGTCTTAACCAGATAGTTACCTTAATCGCTGATGTGAATATAAATGTGGTCAACTTTAAGAGACAGCTAGATGAGCTCCGACATGAAATCATCCCTTCAGGTCAGAAATTTAACATCACGCTCAGGTTTAGGCTATAAATAAATACATGAAAATCATGTGTGAATCCTGTGATACATTAACATAGACATTTCAAGAAGTGGAAAGTGTATATGATGTCGTATCTTAGTTAATGCTACACTTGATAAGCTCCAGACACACACAATTAACAGAGACCGCAAAAGGAGTCGAGACTGCGCCCATCCGATCTGAAATCACAACGTGCGCATTTTCATTCATAATATTTACACTTTAGACACTTTGACTGCACAGATTCATAAATTTGTTGTAATTTAGAATGTTCATTTTTCAATGTTGCTTTATGCTTGTGTTTCTTGGATTATCAGTCAAACAAATATTTTTATATTATTCGGATGAATCAGTTATTTGTTTTGAAGTCATTATTCGTACCTTTCCGAGGATATTCAGCTTCAGGCACATCCCTACTGGTTACTGTTTAAAGAATATGAACTTCCAGCTGAATCAGAACGATGAGAGATCTTGGTTTTACAGTGTGTGTTTAAACCAATAATTGGTCTATAGTAAGCACTAAGTACTAAGCATAAACAATTTAATTAGATTTAATTGTGAGTTTGCAGTCTGAAAGCAAGATAATAAAAGTACTGTTTAACATGAAATAATTCAAAGACAATATATAGACAGCACGTCTTTCTTGTGTTGTGTTAGCTGGCTGAACATGAGAACAAACACAACATGGCCAGCGTAGTGTGATTCACAATTAAATGACTCTTATGAGTTGTTTTTTTAATGACTGAGTAAAAAATGGCAAGTCTATTGAATAACGTACTCGCTGAATCTGTCAATTCGTTTATGACAATAATACTGCACTAATCTCACTTACTGGCTGGATGTTTGCAGCCTGATGTCATGAAAATTATGTGACTGTGGCGACATTTTTGCACAATGACATTACGTGGTTCATTACATATAGTGAAATGTCCACTAAGTGATGCTAAATGCGAGTGCATATTTTTAAAGGTTAAGGCAAATGAGCAATCGAGATATAAATTCACAAAATGTACAGTACTTCTCTACCCTTAAACTAAAGCCTAAATCTAACCAGCAGTGTCATAAAATTAAATGTGAGATGAAATACGCAATTGCAGAAGCAATTTGATCGCATTCCAAAAAGCTAAGCTGTAAATGTAGTTGGTTAAGCAATGCAAACGCCTTAAAGGCGCACACAGTATTTTTTTCCTCATTAAAAAGTTTTACTCCTAAAAAAAATATTGTAATTTTGAAACGTGCATTAAATCATGACCACTTACATGAGATAAGGACACCAGTCTTATCAGTAACTTTAAAAAAAGTTGCTTTATTCTACATGGAGAGGGTCTCCTCATGGGGGCTGCCATACCTCAAAAGTTAAAAAACCCAAACATGTTATTTATTTTAAATATTTTTCAACATTAACACATCTGTGGGTCATTTCGCTTCATTTAAATATAAATTTTGTTATATTTTATTTTGTTATCACTGCACAATACAGTTCTATTCATTAACATTAGTAAATGCATTCCTATATATTTACTGTGCATTTTCACACTGAGAATTAATGTATTCATGCAATGCTGCAAAATGTTGCTTTCAGAGGCTTTATATGGAATTAGGATGAAACTAAGGTGCATTTCTAACTGTTCTGAGACCAGTGTAGACAGACAGCACACTGGAGGTTAAGTAATTCACTAAATAGGGAGCAAGGGTGCATCCTATAGCTTTCTATGCAGCTAAGTACATTCACTCCTAAAATCCGACCAAAAGTTCAGTTTCAGGCTGCAGATGATGTTTGGACCAATCAACATGTTTGACAGACATGGGACACTGATAATCAGTACATAGATTTAGAATTTATAATGCAAAATTTAATTTTAACATGGTTGGCAGTGATTGGATGATGCTGGCCATTACTTTTAATCAGAATTATTCATTCAGCTTTATAGAAAATCAGCTGTAATGTCTATAACATCTCAAAAATATGAATAACCAACACTCCTGGACACATAATAAACTATTTGATGAAAAAAATCTGATTTTCTATAGCTTTGTATTACTTTTTTTGTATTACCTTTTCTCCCCAATTTGGAATGCCCAATTCCCAATGCGCTATAGGTCCTCATGGTGGTGTAATGATTCGTTTCAATCCGGGCTGCAGAGGACAAATCTCAGTTGCCTCCGTGTCTGAGACAGTCAATCTGCGCATCTTATCACGTGGCTTGCTGAGTGCATTACCGTGGAGACCTAGCGCATGTGGAGGCTTCACGCTATTCTCGCGGCATCCACGCACAACTCACCACGCGCCCCACCTAGAGCGAGAACCATATTATAGCGACCACGAGGAGGTTACCCCAACGTGACTCTACCCACCCTAGCAACCAGGCCAATTGGTTGCTTAGGAAATAGCTTTGTATTACTTAAAATTTCACAACTTAGTCTCGCTGTCCACTTATGTGGACACCAATTTTTAGAACTTATACTATTTGCTCTAGAATAGTTTTTTGCTTGTTCATTAGGTGCTGCTAATTACAAATCAAAAAGGGAAATGGAAAATGCACACAGCAGTCACGCCGGGGTCTCAGGAGGTTAAGTCATGCATAACAGTAAAAGTCTTTAGGTGTCATAAAATAGCATTGTGTGAGGAAAGTAAGAGTTTATGAACTTACAATCTGCCGTGTTGCTCATTATTTGTGTGACAGGAATACAATTCGTTGTTGTAGCGTGTTGTTGAAACTGTTGTGATTCGTACAAAAAGTCATGTAAAAAATATTTTGCAAAAATGTAGGAATAGTAATGTGATTCTGTGAGACCAGGCCACTATCAAATGACTGAAAGATGAAATGCATGGACTGTGGTGTGTGTTTGTTAGTGACCCAGTCAGGGTGTTTTATATGTTGCCCTGGATGACCAGTGACACATGTGAGATGCTTTCAATTTTCTGCTTTGTGCCCCTCTGTTTTATGAGGCTCTCTTTCTCCACACACACACACACACACACACACACACACACACACACACACACACACAGACAGCGCTGATCAGACAGTTAAGACTGTGTGTGTGTGTGTGTCTGTGCGTGTGTTTTTGTTTGTGATCAGATCTTCATCTTTCCGTTTATTTCCTCACATAAATGTCAAGAGAAGAGTTACAGGGCACAGCTGTTTTTTAATCCTTCCTATCGTTCACCAACAAAGATTTAGCCCTTCTTTTGCTGTTCTTCGTGTGTTTGTGTGTTTACATTGTTTGGCCAGGCCGGATTTTGAAATCAGGTCTGCCTTATTCATGTGTTTGTCTTTTTACATAAATGTCAGGAAAGGCAATGTTCTCCTTGTTCTTGATGTGATGAGGTTTGTGTAAATGAAACTACATATAAAACAGCATCCCAGGGGCTTCAGGATCTCTCTTCTAATTGGCTGTTTTTCTAAACACTATAAACCTCTTGGCCTGTCTTTAAGCCTCTAGAACACAGAACATTTACTGTATCCTAACCCTTATCCTATAGGAAATTTATTGTTGTTATTTTATAAAAGTGGTTGCTCTTTTAATGCTAACCCTCTCTAAACCTAACCCTAACCTCGGGAGTTAAAGGAGTTCTCAATTATGCTACATTTGATGTCACTGCTGTCTAGGAGAAAGTTAAAGAGACATATTTGGTGAATTTTACAACTTTGTCTCATAGAATCACGCTACTACACCAACATTTTTGCAATATGATTTTTGCATGACTTGCTGAACACTAGAGGCATTACAACAACGACTTTTATTAACTTACACACAAATCACAACTAAAACTGCAGATTGTCAGTTCTTAAACACATACTTTTTGCCGTTCCTCACACGATGATATCTTATGACATCAAAACACTTTTATATAGTGCCTGACTTTGTATTGTAAGGCGATACAATTTCATGTTTGACTAACTGCATTTACAATACTTTGAGTAAGATCAAACTGTGCGGACGCTTAAAGGACCAATGTACAAGTCCTGAAGAGCACAGCACGTGAGTTGAAAGTGTCATAGAAGCACCACAAATTACCATAAATTCACCTCAGAACTGCCGTGTTACCTGTCGTAAACAATGTTATATAATTTAGCAAAAACCACAGTAATGCCAAAGACCAAAACAATGTCTTGTTGTGTGCAATAAAAACTTTAACATGAAAAAGATATAGCTTGTTTTTTGGCTTTTTATCGCAATTAAGGCTTATTGCAAAGCACCTGGTTACGACACAGTGTTCAAGTCTATAACTTTCCTTTTAAACTGTTCCTCAGGTTCCGTGGACCAAAACGAGGCATTGTCATTAGAAGACACCTTCAACCAAAGGGACATAAATCCAGCTCGCGGACAGACAGAGAGGAGAGAGTGAATGGGAGGCAGACTGTGTGAGTGTGATAATAACTTGCATGCAAAACTTCCAAACTGCTCTCCGAGAAACGAGGTCCATGAGGGACGGATAAAGCCCTCTCCATCCTGTACCTCCAACTATCCCTTTCTTCCTGTTCATCCATCCTTCCCTCTCTCTCTGCGGTGCTACCAGAGATCTGTGGTATAAAAGCGAGGGCAGATCTCTTGGCTGTGGCTGACTTTGGGTGGTTTATTAGCCCCCAAGGCCGCACCCAGCCTGTCTTCGTAGAGATAAGCTTCCTATCCTTTTCATTGTTGCTCTCAGGGGCGTATTCCACCAAGCCTGGCCCAACCGGACCTCCTCTTGCAGGCCCATCATTATCTAACATAATGGCCCCCTTATCGGCGCTTGATTAATCATGCCTGGCAGTGGGTTGGGGTGGGGTGGCACTGGAGAGCAATGGAAGAGGCAGAGTCTGGATGGCCCTCGGGCAGGTGTTGCGAGCCGAGTGAAGATAAATGTCGTTGAGAGTGGTCAGTGGGATATGGAACTGCGATTGATGCTTGGACCAGAGAAGCACGAAGGGTTTAATGATGCTTGGAAGGGTCCGGGCTCCAGAGAACACTGGCTGCAATGCACCGGCTTGGCAAACTCAGGGGCATAAACAGTGCTCCTAAATCTCAGCAAACGACTGCATCGGGGGGCCAGGTAACACCTGTTTGGAGCTGTTTGGATCATTTGCTGGCCATGCTGCATGTAAATTTTAGAGGCTGGAGCCAAACAGCCCTGTGATTTGGTCTCCAATAAGAAGCATCTGTGGAGAGCAGAGCTGCTGATGACCTCTGAGATGTTCCCCTGAATCCACAACAGTAACTGTTCATATCAAATCATGACAGTCTCTTACATTCTGTTATGGGGTTTTGAGACCTCTTTGGATTTGGAAACCCAACAGGTTTCTAACAGGTCCAGGTGACATTTTAGACTGATCTCACTTTGACTTTGATGACTGTAGGTCGAAAAGTTCTTCAGCTGAAATCGGTCTGTGCTTACCAAAATTCGAATCACTGCCCCCAGTGGTTGAAGCTGGAAGTGTTGTTCAATGTATCCTACAGCCATGCGTGTACTCCAGTTTCTGGGTGATATGTCCACAGGGTTGTGCCAAAAGTAAGTTGCATTTAAGTGAGTTGTAAATGATATAATGCAGTTAACAAGAATGCATATTTTATTAACTCTACCCCCTAACCCAAACCTCAACCCTAAACCATTGTTTATGTGAAAGTGATTACTTCTTGGTTCCTTTAAGGCCAGAGCCTAGGTCTCGGAGGTTGCTCGTGCAAAACATGCTATCAGCAGCACTAGAGAGAAATCTGTTTATGCTTGAATTGATGCAAAAATGTCTGATGGGAAATTTGGCAGATTGGGGTTGATTTCATGGTGCATGAACTTTCGGAAGCAACATGTCGATTTCATGTTTGATATTTTTTAATGGAAAATAAGACAAAAACACCCAGTAAGAAATTATATTTTACAGTGTAGTTCATTCCAAATGGCACCTTATCCTAGGCCAATAATTACCCATTTACACAGGAAAGGAGCAACTAGCCAACATGTACAATAATTTGCTGTTATAACATGATGTCTAGGGCACGGGTACATATGAAATCAGACAAATCTGAGAACAAACTGAAATATAGAGTGTGCTTGAGGAGGCCTTGTTTACTTAATCTCGAAACAAAACTCTGAATAACTTTTAGAGATTAAATACTATAAATCTAGCTCTTTTATTTAGATACAGTAACTAGTTCTTGTGGATGGGCAATACCATTTATTTTCTTTTTGATCTGATACCAAGTACTATCAAGGCCAGTATTACTGATACCAATACAGATACCTCCATCAAAGGAATAGTTCACCCCAAAATGATAATTATCTCATAATTTGCTCACCCTTCAGCGGTTTAAAACTTGCATGATTTTCTCTTTTGAGGAACACAAACAAAGATATTTTGAAATTAGCTGGTGGGGGGGAGGGGGGTGGTATTTTGATCTTTAGGGCAGGCAAATGGTTGTCTCCGTATTGGATCTGGAGGGGGTGTCAGAAGTTTCTGTGGGGCACAAGGAAAATCTTGATAACCTAGCCCCCCCATTAGACCTGGCCATGATTGCACCTAGGAGATTGCAGATGTCAAGATCTATGGTGAAAAACATAGATAGATATTTTGGTCTGTTCTCACCCCAAACTAATCGTATAATTTCAGAAGACATGGATTAAACCACACTAAATGTATGGATTACTTTTATGCTGTCCTTTTTGGAGCTCGGAAGTGTTGGACCCCATTTACTTGCATTGTATGGAAATATTCACATCATATATCCATCCAAATAAATGATGAGAGAATTATCATTTTTGGGTGAACTATTCGTTTAAATTGATTTTTTATTTTTATTTTATTTCTGAGGATAAAATAGATCATTTTAGCCATTTAATATAAGTAAATATTTATTATATATTAATATCAGATATATTTAAAAGCCATAATTTTTTGAAAATGTATAGGCCAAAACTGCATTTTATCAGACTTCTGTTTTTGTTTATGATTTCTTAACAATTACAGAACATTAACAATCTGAGCAGTAAATGTGACTGATTGTGTCATTTCTCCACGTTAAGATGAGTTGAAGGAGAAATAGTTGCCATCTAAGGCAACTATTTGCTTACATAGTTTTTTGTTTTTTTCACTTTGAGGCTTATTATTATAGACTTTAGTTGTGATAGTAAATTAATAATAATAGTAAATAAAAAAAAATCACTAGTTTACAAAAAACTTCATAAATCACAAAGCAATATTTTTTTAGAATATTTATAGAATATTTTAGAATTTTTATAGATTTACAAAAAATAAATTAATAAAATAAAAAATAAAACATAAATAAAAATAAATCAATATTTTTACGTCAGGATTGATCCTGTCGATACAGCATCAGTAATGGAATTACACTGTGCAACACATTTTTTTGTTTTTTTCTGACTTTATGTGAATGAAAAGACACAAATATGCCCGTTTTCTCATTGGAAATAGGTAAATTTCAAAATATCACTGTCCTGGTCACAAAAGCAAAGTTTGTGGGGAATAATAGCCATTTTCTATACTTTTGAGGCATAAGCAATTAGGAAATAACACACTAACCAGGAACAAAAATTGTGTTACATACTGTTATTGATAGTTTAGGATCGATTTGCTTATCCCTACTAGTTCTTCCTTGGAAGCACTCATTATAGTAATCTGGTACCTTATAAACACGAGTTTGTTTCTGGGTTGATTGATATGAACCTGTGAACCCTTAATCCTGAACAATTATATAAAAGCCAGTCAATCCGATTGAAACTGGTGACACCAGCCAGCTCTTGCCATTTTTATGTGCAGTATTCCTCATTTAGTCAACGAACGGTCTGTGGGTGTGCTCATGCTCTATCTTAATCATGCATAATTTTGTATGGATTGCATGGCTGAATTTATCCTTGAGAGCTGTCCTTTCTGTTAGAAGTGAACACATGTTTCCCCACATACTGTAACTGTGATCTTCTTTAACAGACTTTCAACAGACGCGTCAGACCAAAAGGAAACATGTTCACCTTTCACTGTCAGAAACACCGGCTGCATTAATTCCCTGTGTTTCCTTTCAAAAGAACCTCATTTAGAGGAGAGTGACTGACACAGTGTGTGTGTAGGTTATGAACAAGGTGGTGTTTTCGCTTTCCACGACCTCTTCTAATTAGTGATTATGCGCTTTACTGGGCCGACGCACGCTGCCTGCCTGCTAGAGGTCAGGAGATGAGATATTTACTTAGGAAAATGGCAGCACTATGAACAGAGTTGCACTCAGTATACATCGTTTAACCTCTATAGACCTCAGCTCTCAATGACATCATCATTTACTCGTTTTTTTTTAAATCCGTATGACATTCTTGCTTGCGCGAAACATGCAGAGATGTTAGGCAGTATCCAGTGTACTTACCTTCTTTGAGGTCAGATTTATTACTATGTGTGTGTTGATGTGAGTATACAGTATGTCCCCTTTACACCATTCGGAAGGTAAAATAATTGCATAAGGGATCAATTAAAGAAGGCTTATTGTTTGAATGAGCATTTGAGAGTGACAGAAAGCGAGCGAGCAAGATAGACAGGAATAGAAATAGAGGCTGAAAGCATTGCAGGATAGTTTGAGTGATAAAAGAATGTCTTTTCAGAAACACTAGAACAGTGCTTCAGGGAAGCTAATATATTCTCTTTCATTTTGCTTCTGCTATATATCTCATACAAACATACACATACTGTACGGCAGGACTGGGTAAAAATACTGATTTTCCGATGCGTTGCAATCTTCGTTCGAACGGTCTCGATCCTTAAATCCCAAGATTGATCTTTTACTCTTTGTGGCAACCCTCTATAATACAAGTAAATCACTTGCATGTGCGACCAATTTTTGTGCTATGCGACTTAAAATGTCTGAGATGATTAGCCACTGACTGGTAAATGTTTAGATTTTACTTGCCAGTGACTGAGTAATATAGTGGGGAAGAAGATATTAGCACCGAGATCTTTTCACTGTGTGTTGAGAGTAAAAGTTTGGTTTGACTCATTCTGTGTGTCCAAAGACGAGATCCACGCAATCCATCTGTCATTGAAAAATGTCTGTTTTAAAACCCTTTCTGTTCATTATAGTCAGTTGTTGATTAAAAATAACAACAAAATAATCAAGCACGAATGAGCAAAAGAAACTGTGCATGTCCTCTCTTGTTATATGCGCTTACTGGCTGATGCCAGTAGTCTTAAAGAGACAGTACCGATTTAGCACGTGTTCTACATATCAATGTAAATACTTGTAAATAGTAAAAATTATGCAAGTAAACAATAAATATGTAACAAAAATATATACATTACATAATATACAGTAATGTGCAAAAGTTTTAGGCACTTGTGAAAAATGTTGCATAGTATCAAAACTAATGAAATAAATAGTTTTCATTTTTCACTTAATGTCATACAAAGTCCAGTAAACATAAAAAACTAAATCAATATTTGGTGTGACCACCTTTGCCTTTAAAACAGCACCAATTCTCCTAGGTACACCTAGGTACACCTGGTTGTTGGCAGATAGGATGTTCCAAGCTTCTTGAAGAATTCACCACAGTTCTTCTATCTATTTAGGCTGTCTCAATTACTTCTGTCTCTATATGTAATCCCAGACTGACTCGATGTTCAGTGGGGGGCTTTGTGGGGGCCATGACATCTGTTGCAGGGCTCCCTGTTCTTCTATTTGAATCTTTTCTATTTGCAAAAGTAATGTTTGGGAGTCTATATTTCCTATTGACACACTAAAGCTGAAGATATAAATAACCATCTTAAGACAAATGCTTTTGTGAAACATGTTATGTGACTTTTAACACAGTACTGTATGCAATTTCATGACATTTATTGATGGAACTGACTGAAATATAACCAATATGAAAAAAAAAATGATAAAATATAATTTGTTAATTAATATATCGATTTGTACCTTGAAGGGTTACCAAGAAGGTTAGAAGTTCCCTTTATAAATAAGAGCATTAGTTGGGTGAGATTTCTTTTCATTTGTAAGCAAAATGGACATTGCAACTGAAATATACCCATATGAATCAATATCAAAACGAATCGGAATCAGATCGAAAGCTTGTGAATTGGAAACAAATCAGGAAATCTGTATCAATACCCAGCCCTACTGTATAGGCAGTGTCACAAATAAATAGTAGTATTTGCTATGGCAAGCATCTCTGTTATTATTGCTCATACTTTGGGTCAGGGATATGAACAAAACCTAACCCTAAGAATTTCCAAAATATTATTATTTAATGAATTAATATATCGTTTTTACAAACGAGGACATCGCAAATGCCGCAAAGGAAAACTTTGTTAGATTTAGCTAACTTCTAAGAACAAATATGTCTCCAAAGTACAGCTAAGTATGTACAAACAAACACATCAACAGCAGGTTGCACAACAACACAACACAACACAACAAAATCGTGCCGCTCAATGTGTCCAGGTCCCTGCCCCACTCTAACACACCAAACCACACTCATGTTCTGCCATTAAAGACTTTGGCCTGAATCCTTTGTGAACTCCTAATTCCACTTCAAAGAGATGCGCAGGGTGAGAACAGCGTGTGCCAGAAGATACTGAGGGGGTAGATGAAGGATGTGAGAGGAACCGGGAGGAGAGGCGGTCCTTGTTTGATCTCGTCCTGTTCTTCTCTATTTCTGTCTCTCTGTTCCCAAACACTCCTCTGCCGAAGTGCTTGGTCCCAGAGAGAGATGGAAGAGGAGGGGAGACACAACACACATGCTGTACCCAACACCCTTTTTAAAATTAATGACACTATCCTGGTTTGAACTACACCTCCTTCAAGAAAAGATAGCTGAAGGTCATGACTTTACCACTTTGCACAGAGTGGATCTGACATGCCTATATGCCAAATTGAACGTAAGTGCCTTCAGCTGTTGTCATGGACCAAGGGGCAAAATGCTCCAAAATAATGAACTCTTACATTTTCAGAACTTGTATAGGGTTCCCACCCACACATTTTGACAAATGACTTTCTATGATTTTCCATGACCTTTCCAGTAATTTGTGACTATAATATAAGGATTTTTAAAAAGTCATTTCGCTACGGACTCAAAAGAACAAATCGGCAACCAATCGGAGTGATTGTGAGCAAATTTTACTCTACACAAGAATGGAATTTAGCCGTCGAAACACTTGTGAGCATAGAATAACTCTAAAAATGCGTATTTACTATAGTATTGCTGTGACTTTTAAGATTTTATCGATTTCCATGACTTTTCCAGGTCTGGAAAACAAAATGTTTAAAATTCCCTGATACAGTATTTCCAGGTTTTTCACCATTGTGGGAACCCTTCTTATATATGGACAGATCTCGACAATGCGAAGCACTGCCCCCGGTGGCCAAAGCAGTAAATGTTGTTGGCTGTATGGCTACGTGTGAGCTTCATTTCCAGGTGAAATGTCCACAGAGAGGCGCCAAAAGAGTGTTGTGAATCGAGTTGTTTTCAGCTGTACAGGCTGTAATACAGTGATGAGGAATGCATATTTTAAAAACTGTACCCCTCAACCCAAACCCCAAACCTAAATCTAACCATCAGTGGAGTAACGTTAGAGGGAAAAATACAACCTTTGAATTGTGCTCGTCACTGATTATGCAAACACAATTACTTCCTTGTTGCAATTCTGGATCTGAACCTGGGTGTCCCACGCTGCTGACACAAATCGCGTCCGGTCACGCCACAGGGGAAGGTAAACACTTCTGAAGCAAAAATGTCTGATAGATGGCACTTGTGAGCATAATGTGGCCAATCCTAGCGTACTAAAACCGTCGAAAACATGCTGATTTCCCATGTGATCATGTTGATATGGAAATAACTTATATTGGCTAAATATACAGTAGTCTTGTGTAGTCTGGCTTTTGAATATCTGTATTAAGTCTGGTCCACACTGCAGCTAATTCTGGCCATGAACTGCTCACTTGCAGGGAACATCAGGACATTTAAAACTACCAACGACAGTTTGCTTTACATTACTTTTTCGGCAGGTAAATCTAAATTGGAATCTATGTCTTAAGAGCAAACCAGCAAGTAGTCCTTCCTAAGAAAGTGCTCATTGTAGCAGCCTGGGAGACGTGTTTCCTTGTGGATTAATATATAAAGTATGGGTAGCCTGACTCTCAGAAACGGTGTAAAGCTAGCCAATCAGATTGGAGCCAGACTGGACATTTTAAGCAATGAGCATCAGAAGGTCTGTGGGCATGCTTTCTGGCCTCAGGCTAGAGTAAAAGTTGATTAAATACTTCACTAAACTAAAGATTTAATATGGATACTCACTTCAGGTCCACTGACAGCACCAACCAAGATACATTGTGTGCAAGATCCCAATAATGAAATTAGTGACAAAAATGTTTATTTCAAGATGAGATGAAAGAAGACACGACAATAATTAAATGGTTACAACATAAACATAATAATACAACTTACATCTGCACAGACAATGAAGGGAATTGGTGAATTACAATTACGTGCATGCAAGTCAAAATGCGTAACTTGCATTGGGAAAACACTGTTTTCGTAAAAATGAGCTACACATAACGCAATATCCTAAATGGTTTAAATTACACACCTAAAAGTCATATCAGTTCCTAAAACATGAAGAATTCATACCACAAATGGCAGTATTTGATGTCCTGGGAGTGAGAATGGATTGCTAATACATGTTTAAATTAATACGTTTTTATAATTTTTCGAAATGTTGGAATATTTGGTTAAAGTGTGGTATGGTAAAGTTTAAGACTTTTTATTTTTATGTATTGCACATTATTGTCAACAACAACAAAAAAGATATTTATTAAATATTAAAAAAAAAATGTTTTGCTTAAAATTAAAATGAATGAATATGATATGTTGAAGGAAAAAAAATAAAGAAAATGTTCGTTAAAAAAATCAAACTATGATTAAATTAAAACACTTATGTTAAAAATAACACTGGAAAGAGCGCAGCAGCAACAAAACTAGCTCTTCAATCAACCAATCATCTTTTGCACTTTTCTTTATCCTTATTCCAAACCCTTCGAAGCAGGGATAACCTGATTCCCAATGGCGTTATTCATAATTTCATCACCTGCACCTGGCATCGTTCACCTGGGCGACTCATTCCCCAAACATGTCACTTTTCACACATCTTTTATTATTGCATCCCTCTCTGGAGAATTTCACTTGCATCCCTCTATTTTTGATTGCATTTCCACCCCAAGTTAATTTAATCTGTTGCCTCCAAAATAGAAGGCTGGTTTCCTGTAGGCCTTTCGGATAATGTGGTGGTGGGTGGCAGACACTTAATGGAGGAAAAGACTGGTGCATCGGCCAACTATCTATATGACGCAGCCTGAGAGACGTAACCAAGGGTACTGTGAACACTGTTTAAATATAGCATGACCCAAGGAACTAGAATGACGGGTAATTACTGACACATCAAATAAACACATCCACAAGCATCGAAAACTTAGTCAAACTTTCGTTATCTGTCAGTCTTGGCGTTTGATGCAGTTTGGCGGAGGTAATGGAGCTCAGGCGCCTCTCAAATGCTACTCAAACCATTTTCGAGGAACACTGTCTTCACACTCTTGAGGTGTAATATGCCCCAGCTACGCCACTGGAAATTTTCCCTGTCTCTCTCACTCCCACTTTTCTATTTTCTGTTGTCATTTCCCTTAGGAACGCACAAGAGAAAGCACTGAAGGACGTGTTATGAATCTGTTTTGTTCCCTGGTGAGGGCAACGCCCTCCTGACTTAAATTAAAAAGTTCGAGAATCACAGAGAATGACGATGTGCTTTAGCCCAATATGCAGTCAGGTCTGTGAAGATCTTTCAGTAACTGAAGATGTAAAGCTCCAGGTAAGCCATAAGAAAGAAAAATGACAAATGAGATCTCTTTCATATCTCAATTATTTCTCCAAGACCGCAATATTATTAAAGAAAAAAAAAAAGAAAAAAGAAAAAGAAAAAAACACAAACTGGCATTTAAAACCCATTTTAATACCTTAATGTGGATTATTTCCAAGTAAAACAGGATTTTCAATGAGAAATTATCAGGAATTGTGGTCTTTATATGGTTGGAATGAAGAGACTGGAATTTAATATTTCAGAGATGATAAAAATTGTAAAAAAAAATAAATAATAATAATTCTCTTGCTTCTCAGATTAATTTTCTGAGAGAGAAAAAAAGAAAGAAAAAGTATCACATCATGTATCTCCTCTAAAGTTTCAGATGAGATCTCAGCAATGTCTTAAACTCTACTCAGCTTTGCCAAAATAGCACAAGTCAGTTTTCAATATGACCTCAAACACTTAGGGCTGGGTATCAAAACAGATTTCCCAACTTGATTCGGTTCTCAATCATTTGGGTATAACAGTTATAATGTCCATTTTAACTACACATAAAAGAAAGACTCTCTCTGCAAATGCTGTAAATTATACAGGACACTTTTAACTTGGTACGTTATAAACAAATAAATTAAAAAAAATGGCACAAACTGCAGTTCAATTGCTATTATTTTTAAAGAGAAACTTAAGGAAACATCAGTTAGAAATGTGATCAATAAAACTAGAGTAAGAACTCTAAGCAACGACCTCTTTTTAATCTATTGTAATGTACAGCAATTCTTCCCTGCGTGGCTCCCACAGAAAGCGTTGCTACGTCATGATCCGATCTCAATGTCACCTCCCCACCGTCATGATTAGGTCCTAAATGGACCCAGTGTAATTAGAATGAACGGTACCATATAACCATGCAGCCCATTTAATGCTTGTGGCGTCAGGCCAGAGCAGAGCAGCCCCATCTCCTCCTCAGCAGGCCCCAGCCAGCACAGAGATGACAGCAGCCCAGTCAGGCTGACCGGACAACATGTGTCTTAATTAATTTAAATTCAACTACAGCAGCCGTCTGCCACCACTGCAGGGTTTCCTACTCTATCTTATTCATTCTGTTTCTTTCACACACTTTTTTCGCCATCTCTGTCTTAATTTTCTAATCCTGGACAAAAGTGTGACATGATAGTTTAGCAGTGCATGTAATTATTCTGGCTCTAATGATACTTTTAAAGATCATCCAAGGACGTTGAATTTACACAGCGCATCGAGTTGGCTGACTAGTCCTACAACAAATAACTAGTCTATTAGTACTATTGACTTGTTTATCTAGATTTTTTTCGTATTTCTTTTTAAAAAGGTTGACAGTAAGCTGAAAGTTCTGCTGCTGAAATCGGTCTGTCCTTACCAAAATTGTAAACCACTGCCTCCAGTGTGTGAAGCTGGACGTGTTCTTAAGGTGAAATGCCAAAAGTAACAGAACAGGAAAACAGATATTTCATTTTGTTTTAAAGCATGATTTTCTGTAAAGCTGCTTTGAAACGATGTGTGTTGTGAAAAGCGCTATACAAAAAAAAAAAAAAAAAAAGAAAAAAAGACTTGACTTGAGCTAATTGGTCAGTGGAGCAAAAATTTCGTAGAAAAATCGTAGTTCCTGGCAGGGTACTCAGCATTACAGGCTCCATATGGGTAGGATTAGGTTGGGGGCGGGGTTAGGGCATTTGCTGGCTGCCAGGAACAAGCCATGGCCCCTTTGTGCAATGGGCTCTCAGCGTGAATGCAATTACTTCATGGTGTCCACCAGAACCTGTGTCTCAGAGTGAACACTACTACTTCCTGGTTTCCATGGGAATAGAATCCATGTCTCGGCATGAAAAACAATTACTTCCTGGTTTCCACTACTATGGTGAAAAGTGAACACGTTTGAATTAACACAAAATTGTCTTATTGGAGATGATGCTTGTCAGTAACTCTGCAGTATGTGGTTGATTTTAGGGTACATGAACATTCAGAAGCAGCATGTTGATTTCCTGTGTGATCATATTATCTTCAACTCAATTATATTAACTTTATATCATCTACCATGTGCTATGCTCCTATTAGCCTATACATAATCGGTAGGTCTCTGTGTTTTGTCAGGACTATGATAGTTTTGAGCAATAAAAGGTTGTAGTTATTAGGCCAGTTTAATTTTTTGCCCAATATACAGTATCTAATAGTTACCCAATTGAAGGGATGAACTTAGCATCCATATATGGCTAAAAACTACAGTATTTCTGTTTGGCTATGATCCAAAAGCAACCTAGCTATAAAGGGCTTCCTCATGACCGACTAGTCATTCAGACAACCCGCAGACTAGTCGATTTTGAAAATATGTAATTTTGTACAAACCCCAAATTTATAGACCATTTCAAGCATGTAAACAATTACAAGGAATTTGAACGCAGCACGTTTTCCTGCTGCACTTCTGGTATCATTAACAGATCCTTTAAATAGGGGTCTGAGTTATCATATTTTCCTCAAATAACATCAAACGTTTACCTGAAGTGACTTATCCAGACGTTTTGTTGATACTGAACGTCTACGTGAGAAAGTTAATGAAAATGTATCGAAGTTTAGATGCTCACAATTATTTCCTCAGCGGAGAGCTCGGGAATGATCCTTCTTGTTATAACAAAGTCTTTTTAGGCAAGTCAGGTAACTCTGCTGACATCTTTGGAATGCTCTCGGGCAGCTATATAAACTAGCAGCATACAAGTTCAGCGCCTATCTACTTAAATGGGAAAAGACCAAAGTCCCCAAAACAGTTGGTCAAGGTTACTATCAAAGAAGATATTTCAAATCTGCAGTAAAATCTGACATCACTGGTAACATTAATTGTGCTTCTTTAACTGAGATTACGCTAAAAAAAGATTTTTCCCGGCTTGTATAGCTAATGAGCATGCAAGTTCTCAAGTTGATTGAAAGATGATGTCTGCATCTAAAAGGTGATTGGCTCGTTTACCTGTAAGGTAGGACTTGCTTTCTAAATCCGTTGACTGTTGGGTGTTCCAATTTCTCCCATTAATTTTAATAGAAGTGACCCGTCTCTACTAAATAGTAAATAGTCTCTGGTGATAATCAATGAAGCCATTCAATGAAGCTGTGATTTCCAGCGCAACCTGTGGACAAGGTAAGGATTTCATTTTCTAATGATTAAAATACTTTTCTTGTCTCTTTGTTCTGGATAAAAGGGTCTGCTAAATGACTAAATGTCAAAGTAAATTACTTGCGGATCTTAGTAATCGTGTTAAATTCACTATTAATGATACGCCTCACGCTGTTGTTTTGAATGAGGAAGCGTTCTATTCAGAAGTAATCATCCTTATGCACTTCGAAGACTTTATCATTTACTCTGAGAACTTTGAAAGGCTAAAAGGTGTGGGACTCAATAATAAGGGTCATTCAGAACTCACTGTTGAAGTCATTTTTATTGGAAATTCTGTTTGAAGCGATCTTACAGCATGACCATGATGCCTGTTCTTCCTTCAAAAGTGCCCTTCAGAGGGTAAATTATCCTGTTTAGAACGCACAACTAGCAGGAAATGTTCAAGGAACAAATAAAAACGTTATTTCCTTAAACTGTTTTGAAATGGTCTATTTAGGAAATATATACTCATATGTCCACAAATTTAGAAACTACAGCATCTACAGTCTGATCATACACAAAGACACACATACACAAGTCAGAATGTGTGTTGTAGTGCTCTCAAAGGGATTAGTGCTAAGCGTCTGCGCTCTTTCCATCGGCCGTGCCTGTGGGCTGCAGGCTTGTTCTGCGACCAGTTAGAGGGCCACCAAATCCCAGACATCACGTAAACTTATCAGAAAATAAGATCTGCACACTAGCCTGCAGCTGAACACAGATCCACACAGCTGGCAAAAACTTTTAAAGGACTTCGACAGGGCACACACACACACACACAAACATAAACTCCTGCCACTTTCGTGTAACAATTTGTTCAAAAATCTAAAAGACCTTTGCTGTGACTTTCTCCCCATCACTTTTTCTGTAGGATCAAGGGGTTGGGTAGAATGGGGGCATGTTTTTTGAAGCAGAACAGCTTTGGAAGACATGTTGAATATGTTGTTGCTGAATCACTTGACTTTATCCATCGATTGGATTAGTATGGCATTCCATACAAAGCATTCTATTCTTTCTTTTGTAGAACATACAATGAGATGTAGGCAAAATGTTAACCTCATGTGTGGCTGACCAACCTTTTGTTTGTGAGCTTTCTGTCACTTTGACAGGAAAGGAAAAGTCATCTGGCGGGCAGTAATTAGTTAGTCTATGTATGGCCTACACGCATCTATGTCTGGGTAGTTGTTTGCATTTGAAGGCTATAACATCTGTAATTAGCTAGTCATTCTTTCTCCCCTCCCGAGAGTTTGTCTCCTTGAGAGTTTCTTGAACATTCCCATCAGTCTGTCTGACCTGTCTTTCTGTCCAACTATACTCCCACCTGTCTGTCTGTCTGTCATCACTGAGTGAATGAACACACACTGATGAGCTCTGTGTGTCAAACAGAGCGAAGGGCAAATATATATTGCTCAAGAGGTTTAGCAACCTTTATGAATATTCATGTAGAATGTAGAATGAATATCATTGAATAAAACTTCACAGTTGAGTAAAGTTTTCCCTGAAGTCCTTTTGAAATGTTAGTCAAAGGTTCTTGCACCAAAAACAGTCGGAATTTAGTTTTACATGTTCATTTTGCTCCATTACTCTGACCTAAACAAATAAACGGACTTTGTTAGACTAGCTCAGGGGTTTACAAACTCGTAAAATTTCAGAGGAAAAGGAAAAAAGTAACATTTATCAGATTTGACTAGGGCTGGGTATTGATACAGATTTCCAGATTTGATTCTGATTCACAAGCTCTCGATTCGATTCTGATTTAAATTCGATTAGATTCAATTCGATATCGATTCATATGGGTATATTTCAGTTATAATGTCCCTTCTGTTTACATATGAAAGAAATTCTCTCCAAGGGGACCTATACAGGGGACCTTCTAACGATGTACATTACAAAAATATACATTTTATTAATTATATTTTATTCATTTTAATTCATTTTGGTCACATTTTAGCTTTTAAAAATGAACAAATCCATGTATTCAATCAATATATATGATAATACTATATTGCACACATTGTTTTTTGTTGCATGTTTATTTTTTAATAACATAATTTGTACTATTTACAGGTATTTACATTGATTTGTTGAATACGTGTTAAAAACCGGTACTGTCTCTTTAAGAAAGACAGCATTTCTGTAAACTGCTTCTGTAAATGAGCTCATGTTAATGAAAGAGCCTTGAACGGCTTTATCTCTTCTGGCCTACGCGTAATTAAAATTAAATGTTTCTTTTTTTGTTGTTTTTAATCAACAACTGACTATAGCGAACAGGAAGGGTATTAAAAGAGGCATTATTCAATGACAAATGGGTGACGTAAATTTCATCTTTGGACACACACATTTGGAACAACTTTTACTCTCAACACGCAGTGAAAGAATCTTGCTGCTGAATACTCCACCACTGTAATACACAATTACTAGTAAGTGAAATCGAAACATTTTGCAGTCAGTTGCCAATGTACATTTTAGTCGCATAGTGCAAAATTTGGTTGCTAATGCGAGTGATTTCCTCTCATTATAGTGGGGTGTTGCACATAGATTAAAAGATCGATCTTGGGATTTAAGAATCGATATCGAGATCATTCAAACGCAGATCGCAATGCAATGGAAAATCTATATTTTTACCCACTCCTAAATTTGACAGTATTAGGGGCTATTCAGATCGAATGCATTGTAGCACTGTTTTATTCTGCTTTCAATTTAAATTTAATTAAAAAAATTCTATTCAGGTTTTTCAATCTAACATTACATTTCCAGGGTTCCCACTCTTTTCAAGGTACAATTTTCCAGGACATTTCCAGGATGTTGTATGTACTGTATGCCAAACAAATGTAATATTTATCCCAAAACAAATGCGTCTATTTAAATCGAGCTTTTATTTTGCCATTTTGTGTGTTTTTGATGGTAGTTTCTCATCTTAAAGGAAGCAGTTCCCTGCATGGCCCAGTGTGATCGAGTGTATGATTTAATTAAATTGTCTGTATGTGCTGTGCACTTCAAAATGCTCTGCTCTCTGTCATCTCACACACACAGGAGTGCGCGATGATCATGATGAGGTGTTTTCAGCATATGAGCGGCCTGCTTCACACATTCATTTTGAAACATGCATCAGTTGCAGAATATATATATTTTTTCAATTAAATCACAGACTTTTGCAGTTTAATTATCACACTAGGATATATATGTAATATTCCATGACATTCTGCGTTTTATAGCTAATGCCAATTTTATGACTAGATTCTGTGATTCCGTCCATGTTTTCTACATACTACATGTGATAACCACGGTATATGCAGACTCTGATTGTTGAATTATTAAAAATTAATTAATATCCCAAAGTGTGAAGGCTGAATCACCACGTTACCAACTCAGGGTGTGAATTCATTTAAAAAAAAATCAGTGGTCCGACCGTCATCATTGTCTAACATTTACAACTCAAATGTTTTCATGGTTAAAAAAAATCACATTTTGTTCTAAATCAACACAAACTATTTCATCGGTGCAAAGCAGAGTTGTCAGCAGATAAGCAGAGAATGTATGTGACAGGGATTTGTTCATGACAGTTAACTGCTGACGTTGTGTCACAATGCGCAGCCGCAGGCAGTATCAAAACGATACGAATTTGTGTATTTGACTCCAATTCAGAGTTCTGATTATTGCCATGTTTGTGTAAATGTAACAAAAACCTGTTAACACAGTCAAACAGTTCTTTTATATGAAAATATTTTCCAGGACAAATAATTATTTTCCAGGACATTTAGGCATTTTTCAAATTTTCCATGACTTTTCCATGACTGGAAAACTGCATTGCAAACTTTCAAGTTTTCCAGGTTTTCCATGACGTTTGGGAACCCTGATTTCACTAATAATTGGTAGAAAAAAAGATAAGCTGTCAACTTAATACAAAATGGTTATGGTCGAGATATTTCTTATTTCTTTAATTCTACACAGTATAAATGCCAATAATTTTGTATGTAGATTTTGCTAACATGTTATCATTATAATGTCACACTTACTATTTTCTAAATAGTGCACATTGTGTATATATATATATATATATATATATATATATATATATATATATATATATATATATATATATATTTGGTTGAACTATCCCTATAAATAAGGTAACTCTAGGTAGCTGCTTATTATAAGTTAATCAAGTAAGCTCAATTGTGGGCAAATTGGACAGAAAAATGGACAGTTACGGTGTCTTCCATAACTTTACAGGGTAGGCAGACAGACCAACACAACACGATACAGTTTGTAGGACTTGTCTGATAGTATTCTATAATAATCCATCTACACTGACCATAGACCGACGTCCATAAGGACAATGTATCCCAAGAGCCCTTGCTGCGAGTCCCAGCACAGACTCACACACATCATCAGAGCAAAATGGGACAACAGAACTAAACTCTTGCACACAGCCTTTCTGGGCCAGACGGCTAAGATTCAATTACAGCCAAGCCAATTGGATTGGTTTCAAGCAAGTGAGAGACAGAAAGGGGGAGGGAGAGGGAGAAAAAGTACTTGCATTACATATTCCATACTTCATGAGCTTTCCAAATGCCTTTTCAACTGCCATTTCTTCCGAAGGCGATAGAAACCACTTTACATCTGAATACAAAATTTGTGAGTTCTCTAAAACGGGGCCACGCAAAACAAATGCCATCGTCAGAGCTAAAATAGATTCTGACAAGTGCATTAGCATAAAAAGGGATGGCGTAACATGACTCGGTAAATGAATCACAGTGGAAATACAAACAGTGAGACACTCGCTCTTGTTTGGCGAACAGACATACATCAAGCGTGGTTCCAGTCAAAGCACGTTCAAAACGAGATTGAATTTCTACAGGGGGCGGGTGTGATGTTAGCAGAGCAAAAGAGAGAGAGAGAGAGAGAGAGAGAGAGAGAGAGAGAAAATGGAGAGAAAAGGGAAACAGGTATCATCTTTCCAAAAGGTCAGACACTCTCTCTTTTCTAACACAAATGTGCTGGCCTTTTCAAAATTCCGTCAGACACAGCTGTGGTTTGCAGATGCTCGGCCAGCGGCAGGAAGTCATGGTGAAGCCTGCAGGCCAATGAGACAATATTTCTAAAGAATTCTGTGTAAATACGTCCTTAAATCAATGACGAAGGGTTTGTTGTACAGCCCTCTCCACGCTTGGACAATAGGCCTCATTCATGAAGCATAAGCAGAATAAATTCACGTACATTTTTCGAAAACCCATGCTTACGTAATTTGTCCCACTTTCATGAATGAGACAATTTACATAAGAATTATACAGAAATTCCTTGAGCTTGTGTTTCATGTGGGGCTCAAATAAACAGCAGCATTTGCTCCAAACTATTCAAAATCATCACCTTTGCATTCCACATGGCAGCTATCTGCCAGACGTGCTGGCTGAGGCAGTTTTTTCCCTATTCGTCTTAGCTTGGAAATCAATTCAGCGGGGAGGATTTCCACTCATTACCCCCGCTGGGCTTTGCGAGCACAGCCGCCCTCCACACAAACCTGGCCACAGCGGAACCAAGACATTCAGCAAAGATGCAACTTGGTGGACCTAAGAGTCTGTGTGTGGATGAGCATTACATGTTAAAAGGAAAGGGTTAGATGTGTGTTTGTGTGTGGAATAAGGATTCTGAATCCATAAACAGCATCCTGACTTTCAAAGGGCTGATTACTGAGGAAGCCTGTGCAACTCTTTCACCAGCAGATGTTGCTGTGCCACAATCAGACAGCACAAATCCTCCAGATGTACCGAGCAAAGGTGGAAGGATCTGGGAGAGAATGTGTGTGTGTCCGCCGTCTCCTGTGCGTATCTAAGGGATATAACGAGCAGCTGGGGAGATGTGGGCATTCTCAGATTATGCCTCACTCTATAATTCTGTTGGATGTTGCAAACGAATCGGCAGCAGTTAATCAGAGTAACGACCTTGACGGTGATTTCCGGCGTCCTTTGCTGTGTTCCTGCGTATGTGTGTTGAGTCCTACTAGTTTGGCAATAAACCACTAGTTTCGTGTAAAACTATCAAACCGAAAATCACTGAATAAGAAAAAAATTCATTACATTTACAGTCAACAATGCTCTGTTGGTCCTCAAAGTGAATGTCATTAGAAACATTAGAAACTAATCCAGATCTTATCCCTAGCCCCTTACCTTAAACTACCCCTAAAATCAGAGGGAAACTGTAGGTTGTACAAGACCTTAACCCTACCCTTTTGCCTAACTCTGAACTCTGATTGGTTAATAGAAATGTTGGTCTTAACCCTAAAACCCTAAGCCCCAACTATAACCTACCACTAAAATCAGAGGGAAGCCCCTAACCCCAACCCAAAGCTTTTAGCCCTAACCCTACCCTTGCCCCTATCTCTAAAATCCGACTGGTTGATAGGAATGTTGTTCAAGGACCAATAAGTGTGTTTATTCAGGAATTTCCTACTTGGTACAATCTCAGTCATGTGCAATATATATAATTTCTTAGTGTGTTGATGCACAAGTGAATAATGCTTTATGTCAAGGCCACTGTGTAGGAAGTGTTGGAAGTCCATTTATTTGCATTTTAAATTTGAAAAACGCAAAGACATCAAGTGCTACAACAAGTCAATGCCACTTGAGGCTTAAGGTGTCAATCCATCTGGACTATCTTTTTAACACTTTATCTGTATCTCTGTCACATATTCTAGTTTTTACAGAACATTCTTGAAAACCACTTAAAGGAATTTTTTGTCATCATTTACTCAATATTATATTGCTCCAAAAGATATTTGACTTACTTTCTTCTGTGGAACACAAGATTTTTGCAATGTCCGGAGTGCTATTTTTCATATAGAGGAGTGAGGGTGTTGACCCCCCCCCCCCCGCAAAATAAATAAATAAATATATAAATAAAAATAAAAGTATTATTAAAGTAGTCATTACAACCCATGCTCAATATTACAAGTCTCCTGTACCATGCAATAGCTTTGTGTGAGGAACAAACTGAAATGTAATTTTTTTTTTTCCCTAATCTCACTCAATTCAAATATGGTGCATCAAGCTGCGTCAGGCCTAGTTCGATGTCAATGATACGTTATTGGTTTGGGACCAGTTTTTTATTTTCCACAGAAGAAAGTCATTCTGGTTTGGAACATCTGTTTAAGAAGAACAAGGTTTCCCTACTCTCCTGCATTTTTAAAAGAAGCCCAGTCTATTAAACACAATGAATAATACACAAAGCTTTAACCAAATACTCTCCTCTCTTCCTCCCCAGCCACACGGGGAGAGGAAGAGCGATAGATAGAGAGAGAAACAAAGGCTGACACCTCGTTCTCTCCCCTCGAGACAGACATTATCTCTCCTATCTTCTCACCCACTGTGTCTCAGTCAGTTGCTCTGCACTTCTTTCCTTTAGTTATTTCTCTGTACTTGTCTTTCCTGATTTCTTGTGCTATCTCCAACTTTTAATTCATGCCCAACTTTCTTTCTTTTTTCCTTCCTTATTCCTCTTCTCTTTCACACTTCCTTACCTTTCTCTCTTCCTTCTTTCCTCACTTTCTTGCTTCTCCTTCCTTCCTTCCTTCCATCACTCTTTCTGTCTTTCTCTTCCTTCTTTTTCTTCCATCTTCCTTCCTCTCGTTTCTTCCTTTTTCCGTCTTTTTCCTTCCTTCCTTCCTTCCGTCCTTCCTTCTTTCACCTTTTCTGTCTTTCTCATTCTCCCTTCCTTGCTCCCTTCTTTCTTTCCTTCCTTTTTCTCTTTCCTTCCTTTCTGCCTTCCTTTCTTCTTTCATTCCTCCCCTTTCTCCCTTTCACCATTCCTTTCATCTTTCTTTATTTTTCATTTCTTACTTCCATCTCTTCTTCTTACACTCTTTTCCTTCCTCCTCTCTTTCTTTTTTATTCCTACTTCCTTTTTCTCTTCCTCCTTCCTTCCTTCTCTTGTCTTCCTTTTTCCTGTCTTTTTCCTTCCTTCTGTCATTCCTTCCTTCCCTTTTTCTTCCTTACTTTTTACATTCACTCTTTCTGTCTTTCTCTTTCACCCTTCCTTCCTTTTTCTCTTCCTCCTCTTTTCTTCCTTTTTCCTGTCTTTTTCCTTCTCTCATTCCTTCCTTCCTTTTTAAATTCACTCTTTCTGTCTTTCTCTTTCACCCTTCCTTCCTTTTTCTCTTCCTCTCTTTTCTTCCTTTATTCCTGTATTTTTTCCTTCCTTCCTTTTTACATTCACTCTTTCTGTATTTACCTTCCTTCCTTCCATCTCCCTTTTTCCTGTCTTTTTTCCTTCCTTCTCTCATCCCTTCTTTCATTTCCCCTCTTTCTCTCTTTCCCCTTCCTTCACTTCTTCTTTCCTTTGTTCTTCCTTCTTTACTTCCTTCCCTTCTTCTTACTCTTCCTTCCTCCTCTTTCTTCTTTTATTCCTTTTTCATCTTCCTTTCTTTCTTTCTTTTTCTTTCTTTCTTTCTTTCCTTCCTTCCTTCCTTCCTCTCTCTCTTTATCTCCTTCCGCTTCAGGCACAGTTCATTTTCATACATTTCCATTCAGTACAAGCAGGTAAACATCCCTTGGGCAAGCAACTTTCTAGCCTATGCTTTTTCTTTAGTATCTCTCTCCCTCTTTCTCTTTATTTATAAAGTGTTTCTCGTTCTCTACCTCTCTCGCACTCTTTTACTCTCCTCATGCAGGTTTGACTCCAGCTGTTGATAAAACAATGCCAGTGCGTCTTGGGAGTAGGTGATGCTGCCAATTACTCTGCAATTACCTGGGTAATTATGCAAACTCGGAGCTCAGAGGAGGGAAGTCTGCGCTGTCTGCGAGTTGTTTGAGGGCAATGCTCTGCCTGCCTGTATGCCCGCGACAAGGCCGGCATTTTCCAGCTAAAACATGCTTAATTAGAGCAGAGAGGGAGATAGTTTGTAATGTTCAGTCTCTCTCTTCATCAGCTGCCAAACAGATGTTGAACAGTTTGAGGAGGAGGAGAAAGAGGGTGTTATGCTATGCAGTTAAGAGTCTGTGGTTGTGGCCGGGCTCTGAATGGGTGAAAAAGAGACATTGGATATAGACCAGAGTAACTATCTGTGTCTGGAATACAAATCCAGAGGTGATTGAATCTGGAGGTGATGTCTTGAATATGAGAGCTGTGAAAGAACACAACTATATCATGATTCTAGTCCAAACTAGAATGCCTGGCCAAAATCCTGAACCTAACGCCTGTATATGGGTTTTATTTTGGGGTGAAAAGGCCTAGGATGGTTGGCCTTTGGTTTGGAATAGGAAGAGATAGCACTGTATTGTGCTTGGCAATATCAACATAAAAATAATACAAATATACTGTACATATCCGTCAGAATTTACATTTCTACATCAATATACTGTAGATAATCACATCAATATTCATCAATATAAATATCAATATTTTACATCACTATAAAAGATGGATAACTACTGTACTGTAGAACTTCTGAAACATGGCATAGAATGTATTGGGGAAAAAATAAGCCCTAATGTTAAGTCCAACCTAATATAAACGTTATTATTGGCAGTGCATTCCTAATTAAAATACAGTATAACAAACTAAATGAGAAGATTTAATATTTATCTCGGACAAGAGCAGGTTTCATGTACATTTACTGCATAAAGAGGCATCTAAAGTGGCATCTACTGTGACAACACAACTTTGGGCATCTACATGAGCATTCAGGGGTGTAAACTGGGATGGCATACAAACATCCCACTGTCAGGATGACTGGACAAATAAAAGAACAGCATGTAATGATTCAGTGCTGGCCAGTGAATCACATGTACATGTTAATCTCAACACAGTTTCTCTCCTGTATCACGATGGAAGACAGTGGGAGTTCCTGCTTGGACAACCTGGTCCTGGATAATCACATGTGCATTTTACCTGGTTACCATAACAACAGAGGTTGATGAAAGGTCACCCGGTGGGCTAGGGTCAGATAACCTGCTGACTGACCTTTTGACCCCTGAATCAGAGGAATGGCAAAGCAGCAAAACCCAGTGCACAGAGAGTAGCTCAGGTCAACGGAATATGGTTTGAAATTCCTACCTCTCGCACCTGGCGCTCTAAAATATGAGCTATTACACTTGCAGTCAATCAGCAAAAAAAAAAAAAAATGTAAGCAGCAAAAACAATCTTTGACAACCAGACGCAAGAACGCAGGGGACAAGGGAAGCTCGTATGCAAATGAGAGTGTGTGTTTTCCATCATGGCTTTTTGCGTGTCAACTTCTGTTGTCTGTGGATTTGAAGGGATGCAAATGAAGGCATTTATACAGGAGGAGGCAGAGGGTGGAGTAGGTGGAGAGAAAACAGCAGAGAAACGGGAGACCGGATAAGTTTAGAGACAGATTTGCTGTTGTGCATATGGCTTTATATTGTGTGTGTGAATGGTTTCCAAAGATACTGGATGAGTTTTGAATGTGTGAAATGCAGAAATACTGAGCCTTCATAGTGAATAGAAAAAGAGAAAGGGAGAAATAGCAGTGAGTAAACAAAACTACAGAGAAAAGAATGAAAGAGTGGCAGAAATAAAAGACCTTTCCCACCGCACTCCAAAGCCAGTGTGCAGAAATTAATTGAGTGAAAGAGATCTGCTGTTTAAAGGTGAAATAGGTTACGAGAGGAAGTGAAACAATTGTTTTCTGTTTGCTTGCGGCTCTGCATCTTCCACTTTCAATTTCTCCCAGTCTTCTCTTTTTCTTGCTGCCCTCACATCATGTTTAACACACATTATAAAATAGACATATACTTATATGGACTATAAATGTAATTATAAAAGCATCTTAAATACAACTGTATATCTAAAGTTTTCAACTAGGGTGACATTAATCAATTAGGGTGACAACATTACATTGAACAAATGCATTTATACTAAATACAACTAATAGAAAACACCCTTCTTTATAAAACGAGTCAAAAACATAGTGATAAACATGGTGAAAATATTTCACTTAATAAAAAACAAAAAGAGGAAGCGAGGTAACTATTGTGCAGGGGTTTAATGGAATCTCTTTCAAGTGAATTACTCTCCTCCTATGATATTTATGCATTAAAAAATCACTCTGGATTCAAAAGTTAATTCTGTTTTTGTTTATCACATCAGACTTTGGCTGAATGAGTCAGTAAGCTGTGTGTTTATGAGCATTTATTGTGTAAAATCAAACTGTTTTTTAGAGCTCTCCAAATCAACAAATCAACCGCACATGTTCGGGAGAATATTAGGGCCCGCAAGCAAGCGTAACCTGCAATGTTTGCCTCTCATGTCACAAAAACACAAAGTGAAAAGCGACTTAATTTGCCGCTCTGTAGGAAAGGCTTGTTAGACGCTCTGAATCATGGTCATGTGTTTGTCCAGGAAAAAATTGCAATGGGCAAAGTATGGACATACAGTACAGTAAAATTAAATGATGAAACTTGTTGAAAAATAGTAATTATAACTAGATTAAAAACATTCTGAAGAAAATACAGTATGAGTGGTGCTTGTCTATGCAAAATTTGCAGCCACATTGCTAGTTTTCTGGGTAGTTGCTGTTCTTGTTCCTGGATATGTCTCGGGTACCTTCTTAAATACAAGTCTAATCTCACCAATCATGAGGGTTCCGAAGTAAAAATCCAACTGACTTTTTCCATAGGGCAATTGATTAACGGTATCTTTTAAACCTTTAAAGACAGACCTACAGTGAGCTCCAAGGTTGTTAATCGATGGTATATGATTCTGTTGAAGCCATCAGTGTGCGTTATTTTAACTTCAATAAAAAAAGTGGAATTTGTGCTGCATAACTACATTACCTGTGAATCCTGAAGAGAAATATCCACCAATCAGAGAATTGTGGCATACAAAGTGCGCCAAAAGAGCTCTGCAGTGACCACTTACTGCCATGACTCACTGCGAATATCGCAGTCGAGTCAGTCTCCTACACTTTCAAACAATTATATATTTGTATATATCAGAATATAGTATATACACTTCGAATCAAAGTTTGTAATGTTGTGATTCACCTCAGAGCAGGTTGTTTTGGTTCATGGCATAGAACTCTTTTATAAAGGATTTTATGAAACCCCTATGGAAAAATGAAAGGGAAAAATATTTCCTGAACCAAGATGGCTAAAACAAATGGGTGGGCTCTGTTGCATTCTATTGTGAAAATCATACAACGAATATGCTTAGAAAACCAAAAGAACACCTCTCCTCAATAAGTTGCATGATTTGAGGTATTTTTTGAGGCATTTGTGTGTGTAGTACAAATGGTGCAGAAAAAGTTACACGTCAAATTTAATACTTAGGGTTAGCGGTTTGCTGAAATCCCTAACCCCAAGTATGTGCAATTCTAACAGCCTTAGATAGCACCTCATGAGTGTTGTAGGCTAAATCAAACACACAACCATCATAAAATATAAACAATACATATAAGTGCTCATGCTATAGAGGAGAAATGACCATCCGTTGCTCTTTTAGAGCAGATGGGTGATTAAGTATACATGCTCCTTCTCCATTTCATACACTGAGTCATAGACACACACGTACACACTCAACATCAACAACACACAGTGCACAAACTCAATATAATACGGACATAGCACACATCACAATATCAATACTGGAAGGCCACACACACTCTTTGAAGGATAAAAGAGCTTGTGGCCCTGAGCCAAGAATGATCTCAATGGCTCCTCAGCCCTTGCAGGAAAGAGAAGTGTATTGATCGGGTCTTAAGGCATCGCCTGTAAAAGTGTGTGTTTTTGTGCGTGTGTGTTTGAGTACACATATACTGTAGGTGAGTGTGTGTGTGCATGCTGTTTTGCATGCATATTATATAAACCCAGCCTCCATCTGGCTCTAAAATGGATTATTTAGCAAGAAAGTTGTATGTGGAATAAAAAAAAAAACATTTTAAAAAACGAAAACGGAATTAATTCAAAGCAGAACAAAAGAACAAGACAAGTGTGGGAGATCACATAGAGTCCATCACAAAAGACAGACCCTGATTGTTTTAATAATATTTCCCCACCCTCTTTTATCCCAGGTGAGTCTGTGGTGATTGCATCGTTGTGCTCGGGAAACCACGCTGGCCGTCGTCCGTCTTATCGAACTAACAGGTGGAGATACAAACAGAATGCACACGAGGCAGCTTTATATGTCTTTTCCGACTTCCTCTGCCACCCGGACTAGAGCCCAGCGTCAAAGCTGGGGATTGATGTTTTGCTTATTGAACATAATGCTGGACCAAATTGCCTATCTTGCTTTTACACTGTGAATAATGCAAGAGCAACGTAGACCTTCGAGCACAGATAAATAATCTATGGAAGCTTCCTGTTGGGTTGGGGAGGAAGAACTCGGATGCCCATCAGAAAGACCTCCTGTAGTCAGATGACTGACTTTTGATCAAGATGTTGATCGATATGAAACATTTGCAAATTTAATTAATAGTCATCATTGTTACTATTGCTCATATTTATGGTTAGGATGTGAACAAACCCCTAACCTTGAGTTTTAAACTTCAGCAGTGAAATAATCCTGCACAGTTTGTATTCCTCAAATCGTAAATTTTTTGTGGTTATTGTCTTTTGGACAGAGAGCTTAATTTTAAGAGCTTAAAGTTATATGTGCAAAGTCAATGGGCATGGCCACAAAGTTTTGGTATTTTGTGCAAGTATGTGCTAAGTCTAGGCGCAAGTGGGTTTGGTGAAATTACATGCGCAAAGCGCTAATGGGCTGGATTAAGTGCAATATAATTCTGAAGTTCCATTTAGTCGATACCTTGTCAAGCACCAGAGATATAAACAAAGACAGCACATTCATAGAATGTTGGTAGTGTAAATGGACTGTATGTAATGAAAAAGAAGAATAGAAATTTGGACTTACGTTCGTTTGTGCATTAACTTGTTGAATGTCAGGCATATTTATATGTCACTCACATGCTCTTTTTACATGCATGGAAAATGTGTAGTCATCAGTATTTGGATGTAGGCTCCATAAAAGGGTTAGTTCATCCAAAAATAAAAATCTCATCATTTACTCACCTTAATGATATCTCAAATGTGGATTACTTTCTTTCTTCACCAGAACACATTTGAAGAAATTCAGAAATATATCTTGGCTCAGTAGGTCCTTAAAATGCAAGTGGATGGTGATCCGACTTTTGAAGCTCTAAAAACAACAGATAGTCAGCATAAACGTCATCCTTACGAGTCCAGCGGTTAAACTGGTGTCTTCTAAAGTGATACGATTGCTTTTGGTGCAAACAAGATCAATATTAAAGTACTTTTTAACTCTAAATCATCGCTTCCAGACAGCAGCAGTATGTGCGTGTGACGTAATCGCATTGTTATGTGAGACCACACACTGACGCACATGCGACACACCCGGAAGAGCAGCGCTGTTTACAACTGAGTAGGAAGAACGCTGTACAGAAGCTTAGTTGGTTTTGGTTTAGATCTGTATTTATCTGTTTCTTTACAATGGTGCGTTTGTGTGCTTATCCTGGATGTCTCAACCGAGAAGAGAACGTGAGATTATGTCCGTAACATGCCAACGCAAATACATCAAAAGAGAGACCAGGTGAACTCCGCCATCTCATGAAGCTTACAGGAAATGTTGGATTATAGTTAAAAATTACATAAATATTGATATTTTTTCACACCAAAAGCAATCGTATTGCTTTAGAAGACATTAATTTAACCACTGGAGTCGGATGGATGATGTTTATGCTGACTATCTGTGATTTTTAGAGCTTTAAAAGTCAGATCACCATCCACTTGCATTTTAAGGACCTACTGAGCTGAAATATTTTTCTATTTTTCTTCAAATGTGTTCTGGTGAAAAAAGAAAGTCATACACACCTGGAATATCATGAAGGGTGAGTAAATGATGAGAGGATTTTCATTTTTGGGTGAACTATCCCTTTAAATAAAAGAGAATGTATGTATTTTAATTTATATTGATCAAGTGACACACAAATCATGGCTAGTATTAACAATTATTGAATCTGCCTTTCAGGGGTGCGTTTCTTAAAAGCCACATTAGCCAACTATGGTCGCAAGTTCTATTGTTACCAACATAGTTAAAAGATTTGGTGTTTTCTGAAACCATAGTGCCAATGAACATTCGCAAGCAGCATAGGATAGTTGTGTGGTTGGAACTACAGCTCTTTACCTGTAGTTAAAGACACAGTTCCTTATTAGTTTGCTGTGTGGACATCATTTGACTTCGCTGAGGCTACTAAATCTTTCATGCCATATCTATCTTTCATTCTGTCTACACGTTTACATGCATTTAATAAAACAATTTATTCTGAGGTTTTATAGAAAGCGGTGTTCTGAAACATTATGTAAACGCAAATGCAGCCATTTAAGGATTAAAGACTGTTAAAAGAAAGCACTTTATCAAACATTTTATCCTCTCCAACTTCTTTCAACGGCCTCTTTCGCAGTGACTTAAAAATCACTCTATGACAACAGGTGGAAAATTACAAAAATTAATTAGATTATAAATACAATTGTAAATATAAACATAAACATAATAATAATAATAACAATAATAATGATAATGGAAAAATAAACCATGACCTCTAAAACGTTTATCACAAATTTAATTCATTTTTGTTTCTTAAAATGGATACAACTGGGATATGATTTTTGATTCATGGGTTATGTGATTGTCAGGGATATGATTTGATGTTCCACTACATTTTCAGAGTTTGGACATTAACTTTATTACCAACTACTGGTGCAATCTCCAAACTGCAAATGTAGAAACTGAGTTTGGATCTTGCTCTGAAAATGGATGTGCTTCTTAAACGTCTAAGCATAATGACTTATTTCTCAGGAAAATAGCAAATTGCTTTTTGTGCCACTTCATTAACTTAAAATACACCCACAGTTTGCACGTATACACCCACAGATAGCACAAACACTCCCACCCATGCCCACTTGCGTTGGCACGCAAATTGCGCTTAGAATCAGCGCTCTCATGAAAATTCGTAGTGCTGTGCTGAGTGAGGCCATGAAGATAGAGCCCATAGTGTACTGTTACTTTTCTAAGTTATTAGATTTACAATTTTCGCTTTTCGCGAGGATAAAAAGGAGCCATATCTAAGGACTAGAATATCATCAAGAAATGGGTATGAGCTCTTTTAACTTGGGCCAGTAAGCAACCACCAAGAACACCCTAGCAACAGCATAGCAACTTTGTGGCAATGACTTTTGCATGGGCAAGCACCTATCCCATTTTCTTCAGAGTATGTACAAATTTGTGTTGGGCAAGCTTCTTTGAAATGGTAGCTTCCTATGCTACATGCTTTTCCGTAACTTGAAAGTATTTAATGATAGTCAAAATATAGTAAGAAACAGCAGCAAAAAATACAATATTTAACTTCAAAGTGAATTGTTGAATCATTTATGTGAACTAGTTCATTAACATGAACCGACTCACTAAACTAAAATGAATTGGAGTTCCCAATGCTAAATATAAGTGAATCGTTTATATTAATCTGTTAATTTACATGTCTGAAACTGTTGAAAAACAAAAACAAAAACAAAAACAAAAAACTATTCACTTCACGATGCAGTGGATCCATTGCTGCGTTTTCAATACCATGTGACAAATGTAGTGTTTTTTAATGATATGCCACTACTTGTTGGAAAAAGTAGTTCATAATACTACACTATTGTGAAAATAGCTGAGCTACTTGTCACGCCACTGAAAAATGTCCTTAAGTTAGTAGCATCGCTACTATTAGTTACAACCCAACACTGGTAAAAAGCTGGTCATTAACTTAAGTGAATATCGAAACAATTGTCCTGTCTTAAACTTTGGATCGAGGCTCGAGCCTAGCCAAACATGCAAGCTCACATGTACTTCCATTTACTCTTCACCCTGAAAATCTGCCTGATAATGACAACATTTCACTTGCTTTTGGTGCCCCTCGCTGAACACTTCACTTGGAACCTGCAGCGAAACGTGTTATGAAGCACGTAATTTTGTTTTGCAAAAATGTTGCCACAGTCATGTAATTGTCATGAGATCAGGCTGAGTATTTTGGGGTGCAGTGCCATGAAAAGCTATAGACATCTGGAAATAAGACAGACACACAGAGCTATGTTTCACGCCTATGTTGAGACATAAGCATGCAGACAGTCTTGAGATTTCGTCTTTAACAAGAAGCACGACTTGTTTGCAAGTTAATCATGTCAGCCTAATCTCCGAAATGATACAATTTGCTTCTAAGTAGCAGTTAAACATTCAGCTAAATTGATGTATGCTTTTAGCCCAATTAAAAAAATAAATAATAATAATTACATTTTAATAAGTGTTTATGTTAGCACGGTACAATCACCAGAAAAGCAAGACATTGAGAAGTACATTATCTAATTTGGGAGAAATAGTTCTTCTTTTTAAGAAACCTTGACTTTCTTAGCTGGGTGAGGTTAGCTTTGACAAATGTACAATATGCTGTTTCATGTCCTCAAAAAGCATATGAAAGTCTGCACAGAGAAAAAGATAGAGTTAGAGAGCTCTGGAACTCGATGAGAAACACAAGGTGACAGCTTCCAGCCCCACTGGCAGCCATCTTGTCTTTTACCGCTCTGGGAATTCCCGGCAGCTCGAGCAATAATCCATACGCTTTTATTTTCCTGCTCTGTACCTCACACACTCACTCGGTGTTCTCCTCAGAGGCTCCTCCACGATCATCTTACTCATTCACAAAGTTTCTTTCTGGATTTCTGCCTCAATTTCTCCTTCAGCCTCCCCACCGGGGATTCAGGGTTCGATACATTTACCTACTGTGAGTTCCAAATTCATTTGAGCGGATCACGAGAAAGAGGAGGAGGGGTGTGGAGAGAGAATCATTGAGAGGAGAGATCAGTGCTATCACAAACACACCTGCTGAGTCACTCCAATCCAACTTCACCCTCAACCATGGGCCCTGAAAATGCCAGGGTGCTTCTGTTGGAATTGGATAGTGTAGCCTTGTCCTTTTACCAAGTCTCGAGTCTGGAAGGTTTTAGCACATGAATGCATGTAGCTGATTTTGGCTTTAGGAAATGCTGGTGATTGAACAGACTGATCTCACAGTGAAATCGGAAACAGTAGGTTGACTTTTCTTTAGCTAAAATCCATCTGCGCTGACCAAAATGCTAAACACTGCCCCAAGTGACCAAAGCGGTAACTGTTGTTGGCCGTATGGGCACATATGAGCTCTATTTTCTGGGTAAAATGTCCACACAGAGTTATTTTTAGGTGTACAGGCTGTAATACTGTACAGATGAATGCATATTTTATAAACTGTACTTCCCAACCCCGAACCTAAATCTAACCATCCTCCAAATCGCGCTCGTCACTGGTTATGTAAATGTGATTACTTCCTGGTTTCAACATGGGATCCAAACCCTGGTCTCCCACGCTGCTGGTTGCATCACAGGGGAATGTAACCACACTGAAGCCAATGCAAAAAAGTTTGATAGGAGATGCAGCTTGTCAGTGTGTCTGCATTATGTGACCGATCCTATAGTACTGGAACTCTTGGAAACAACATGCTGACTTCCCGTGTGATCATGTTGGGTTGAACCATGCATGTTGACGAAATATGCTAAGTTTACTGTTGTGAACGTCATGGGACTTGTTGATTAGATATTTGTTTAGATGCATTATATTACGTAGCATGGGACAGTCCACCCATACCGTGCTTATGAGGAAATTTGTGTCACACGGACTGTGCATGAGATGTACCGGCACAAGGAAAACCAATCCTAACTAGGCGTGATGCAGCAAGTTTGCAATGTCAAGTAATTTTTGTCCTCATTGAAAGCAAAAATGCATCATGAAGCGACAAAATCACAGTCGATCAGAACATACTTGATGTTTATTATATATCTACTGTATGTGGAGCTGGAATTTAGACCAATGAGATTTTACTGAGGATGGAGCTACCCAGCATGACGCAATGGATATAGAAACCAATCGAATAACAAAATTGTAGTTGTTTAGGACAAAAACTCAAATTAAAATGGTAGAGAAAGGACAAACGTTCTCTTTTATTTTGTACCGCACCCGACTAGGACACAGTATGTTTTTGAGACATTTAAAGTGCATTTTGTATACATATCCGCTCTTTTAAAAGATTATTGTCAGACGGTTTTACACAATTATACTACAGTTAGTTCCGGTCCACTAATTTGATTGAACATGCAATTATCTAAGGCCACATCCACACTAATCTGTTGTCATTTACAAACTCCATTTTCAGTTTCCTAACAGCATCAGTTTCCAAAGTGTGAGGTAATGGAGAGCATTTAAAAAAATGCTTGATTTCACTGAAGGAATATGTAGTTCCAGAGCGGATGAGAGGAGTAAATACAGCTAAACCAATGTGTTTTCACACAAACACATGGCCTAAGAGTGCTGATATCACAGCAATGGATCATTTCACTCAGTGTATCATTTTAATCATGCTTTGACTTTTTTTCTGGAAGTATTTTTGTTGGTGGAGCATAAACAAGCAAATTAGCTTACCATATTGTGCGCTTAGTAGGCATTTTCACTGCACTGGTTCTCTCTCCCCCCCTGCTGGCAAGGAGGCCAGTAAACAAAACACAGAATATGTGGAGTGCTAGTTGTACTAGCAGGGTTTAGTGGTCACTTTATGTCCTTCATTCAAGCAATGCAAGTCTGCATGTTTCTGTATTTTTCTCTAGGCATTAGCAGCCATGCTAATAGTCCTGATTTATTTCTGTTGGTTTAATCTGTGAGTCTCCAGGCGAACAGAGCATCTCACACAGCAGAGGCACATCTGTTACGTTCCAAGACTTATGGTATTCGGGTGGGAGTGTATGCTTGTGTCTACGCACAACAGATGTGTGTGTACATTCAATCAAAATGCACAACACAGTATCTTTATTTGCCAGACGAATGGGACCGATGGAATTTGTTTCCACAGCAGTACAAACGTGACGTCATACACTTCACACTTCATCTGTCAAAACAAGACAAACTACACAAAACAGAATAATAGGCTTAAATATCAAATCTGATGAAAAAACAAAGCAAACGACACTCAGGATCATATTTAATGTAATATATATATATATATATATATATATATATATATATATATATATATATATATATATATATATATAAATATACAGTATATGTAATAAAAATATATAAAAAATATTATAATTCTAATATCTAATAAATATATATATATAAATATATTAGATATTCATATATAATTTGCATGAAACAAAATACTTTTTGGATAATTAAGATGATTTTTCATTGTGACATTATTCTCATTAATATTACGCGTATTTCATCCCTTAATTGTCATTACTGTAATACATCCTGACATTTTGTTTTTGATTTTTTGATTTTATTTTTATTTTTTATTTTTTTTGTAATTCCCATTCTCACTCATTATTTTCATAAAATTCTCATTACTGTTATATGGTATTTTTTTAAGTATTACCCCAAAAAGTTATTGTTATGGAATGATTTTGCATAAGGACAACAAATACTGCCATAATATACTGTATAATACTTTACAACTATATTTATATTTTTCTTGCATTAGAGATATGATAATTGTGAGTAAAAAAGCTGAATTGTCATGAAAATTGTCACAGTGCACAAAAAAAAAAAATCTAAATTCCTAAAAACATGCTTCATTTTCTTTAAGCCAAGTATGATTTCTTTTTTTTTCTTTCTTTTTTCCTCCCCTTTTTCTCCCCAATTTGGAATGCCCAATTCCCAATGTGCTCTAAGTCCCTGTGGTGGTGTAGTGACTCACCTCAATCCAGGTGGTGGAGGACAAATCTCAGTTGCCTCCACGTCTGAGACCGTCAATCCACGCATCTTATCACATTGCTTGTTGAACGCATTACCACAGAGACGTAGTGTGTGTGAAGGCTTCACGCTATTCTCCGCGGCATCCACGCACAACTCACCATGTGCCCCACCGAGAGTGAGAACCACATTATAGTTACCACGAGGAGGTTACCCCATGTTACTCTGCCCTCCCTAGCAACCGGGCCAATTTGGTTGCTTAGGAGACCTGGCTGGAGTCACTAAGCATGCCCTGGATTCGAACTCGCGACTCCAGGGGTGGAAGTCAGTGTCAATACTCGCTGAGCTACCCAGGCCCCCAGCTAAATATGATTTCTTATTTTATTTTTTAGGTGAAATTTTACCCAGACATGTTCTTGACAGGCTTAATGAGATTCATCTATAACACACATAAACTCACAAGACCACATGCTCTCTGGCTTCAGTTGCAGCTCTGTCATCCAAGTTTCCTTTAATAGTGAAACTACTTAACTACTGCAATTATCCTATCTGTCACTTTGACTATCGCTCCCATGGCTGTTGCTGCCATCGCTAGGTAACCAGGGACTCTGGTGGATGCTGGTAATACAGCTTAGTTCTTTATCAGAGCAAACAGAGAGAGTGGAGGGATGTAGAGAGTGTTTAACTGTGTGTTTGGTGTCTAAAGGGCCTTGGCTAACATTATAAGTAGGCATCAATGGAAAATAAAAATGCTACGAGAGTGTACAATATGTACCCTTTAACACTATGGAGATTTGGTTTTTATAATTTTTCATTTGAACACTATCTCTCTCTCTCTCGAGCCTGTGGACATTTGCGTCATAACTTCATAGAGATGATCCAAAGTACCAATGTGTTTTAGCTTTTTTTGTAGAGATGAAATAAAATACATTTTAACCTGATTTAAGTAAGTCTAATGTACTCTAATGTCTGTTACTTTGCTTGATTGGATTCCAAAATGAGGAATATGTTTATTGGTTGAGTACACACACAAACAGCCTGAAATATTTCTATCCTAATATGGTATAATTCACTTTCTTTTTTTTTTTTTTAGGTACTAGTAGATTAATCTCTGGGAAAAGGAATTTCTGACTCTCTTATTGCCTTGCACATCTTAATGAATCTAATTATATGGACAGCAAGTTGGAAAACAAACACAGACGAAAAAGTTTCGTCATGTTGCCGTTTCAGCCACGCACATATGAAACGTTCATCACTCAGAATGTCGTTGTTCGTTTTAAACCTACCATCCCTCCAGACAGAAACATCTTGTATGATTATTGATTCAACATCAGCCGTCCACCCTTTTTCTGCCCTGTTTTCAATGTGTCAAACAAATTGATCCACATTGGAATGATCCACATTGAAAAATGCCCAGAGGGACGTTCTGTACAGGAGTCTGCGATTGGCAATGAACATAATGCTTTACACATCCTGACAAATGGACATTTCAAGTTTGTCATGCTTTAACTCGTCACAGAAATGTGTTAGCTTGCTTCTTTAACATGTTGTAAATATGCACAATTGTTTTAAGTTATGTGTTTTCAACATTCCATCTGCCTTCAATCACATCTCAAAGGATCATATCATCTTTTGAGCATTATGAAAACTTTAAGAACTCAAAACGTCCTCAACTGTAAAACGGCAATTTATTCAAACCAATCTGCAAAAAATGTCTCATTGTGAATTTCTTCAACTTACTGACATAAATTAGAACACATTAAAAGGGATAGTTCATCCAAAA